>NC_088240.1:83037862-83107862 GCF_036934945.1 Oncorhynchus masou masou | reverse complement strand
CAGGTAACAGTCAGTCAGCCAGTGAGTGTGGGTTAGGGTCAGGCGGTAAGACCAGGTAACAGTCAGTCAGCCAGTGTGTGTGGGTTAGGGTCAGGTAGCAGGACCAGGTAGCAGTCAGTCAGCCAGTGAGTGTGGGTTAGGGTCAGATGGTAAAACCAGGTAACAGTCAGTCAGCCAGTGAGTGTGGGTTAGGGTCAGGCAGTATCATGCGTAGCAACAGACAGCCAGTCCAGAACTCCTAATGGAGTTATTAATCACACAACAACACCACTGTCTAAACACGACACAACATTACTAACCCAAACATTTAGATAACAGGGTCCTCTACCAGCCTCACACACAACCACACACACACACCACACACCCGCACACACACTGAATCACATCCGGTGAGTCAGCAGAGTATCCAATCTTGAAGGGAGGAGGAAGAGGGGGGAAAACACAGCGAGAGAGAGAGAGGGATAAAGAGAAACAGGGTTACTTCTCCTTCATGAGGCTAAAAGACCAGTGAGTCCAAGTACGGGTGGAGGACTAAACCAATCTAAACCAATCAGAGAAGACTCTTTCCAAAGTCAGGAGACATTCCAAATATTAGGTTGGACATTAATAGTCACTTACAGGCTGCCCATATCTGTTATGGAGTGACCAGCATGCCAGCCCCCTTAACACCTCCCCTTAACCATTCACCCCTAAACCCCAACCTCCTGACACCCGGCCCTCGTGAGAGCCTCACATTTTACGGTTCTATCTGCATTTAGTCAAAACTGAGTTATGGACATAGCCATGATCTGTACAATGTTCTCTTCTTATATAATGCCATGTTCTGTACAATGTTCTCTTCTTATATAGTGCCATGTTCTGTACAATGTTCTCTTCTTATATAGTGCCATGTTCTGTACAATGTTCTCTTCTTATATAGTGCCATGCTCTGTACAATGTTCTCTTCTTATATAGTGCCATGATCTGTACAATGTTCTCTTCTTATATAGTGCCATGATCTGTACAATGTTCTCTTTTTATATAGTGCCATGTTCTGTACAATGTTCTCTTCTTATATAGTGCCATGATCTGTACAATGTTCTCTTCTTATATAGTGCCATGTTCTGTACAATGTTCTCTTCTTATATAGTGCCATGCTCTGTACAATGTTCTCTTCTTATATAGTGCCATGTTCTGTACAATGTTCTCTTCTTATATAGTGCCATGATCTGTACAATGTTCTCTTCTTATATAGTGCCATGTTCTGTTCAATGTTCTCTTCTTATATAGTGCCATGCTCTGTACAATGTTCTCTTCTTATATAGTGCCATGCTCTGTACAATGTTCTCTTCTTATATAGTGCCATGTTCTGTACAATGTTCTCTTCTTATATAGTGCCATGTTCTGTACAATGTTCTCTTCTTATTTAGTGCCATGTTCTGTACAATGTTCTCTTCTTATATAGTGCCATGCTCTGTACAATGTTCTCTTCTTATTTAGTGCCATGTTCTGTACAATGTTCTCTTCTTATATAGTGCCATGCTCTGTACAATGTTCTCTTCTTATTTAGTGCCATGTTCTGTACAATGTTCTCTTCTTATATAGTGCCATGCTCTGTACAATGTTCTCTTCTTATATAGTGCCATGCTCTGTACAATGTTCTCTTCTTATTTAGTGCCATGTTCTGTACAATGTTCTCTTCTTATATAGTGCCATGTTCTGTACAATGTTCTCTTCTTATATAGTGCCATGCTCTGTACAATGTTCTCTTCTTATTTAGTGCCATGTTCTGTACAATGTTCTCTTCTTATATAGTGCCATGTTCTGTACAATGTTCTCTTCTTATATAGTGCCATGCTCTGTACAATGTTCTCTTCTTATTTAGTGCCATGTTCTGTACAATGTTCTCTTCTTATATAGTGCCATGTTCTGTACAATGTTCTCTTCTTATATAGTGCCATGTTCTGTACAATGTTCTCTTCTTATATAGTGCCATGCTCTGTACAATGTTTTCTTCTTATTTAGTGCCATGTTCTGTACAATGTTCTCTTCTTATATAGTGCCATGTTCTGTACAATGTTCTCTTCTTATATAGTGCCATGCTCTGTACAATGTTCTCTTCTTATTTAGTGCCATGTTCTGTACAATGTTCTCTTCTTATATAGTGCCATGTTCTGTACAATGTTCTCTTCTTATATAGTGCCATGTTCTGTACAATGTTCTCTTCTTATATAGTGCCATGTTCTGTACAATGTTCTCTTCTTATATAGTGCCATGTTCTGTACAATGTTCTCTTCTTATATAGACGGAGGTGTGGGAAAACCCCTCTCTCCCTATCTCCCAGCTGTAAGAGGAGCAGACATCTGAAAACACACTCAGACTTCCAGCTGAATAATCCCTTACAACCACTTCCACTCATGGAAATGGGCCTATACGGATAGGGCCACATTAAACGGCTTCTAACAGAAGAACTAGAAAAACCATAACCATGGTAGCTGTTGAAAGAGAACACTTTGGAGATTATGGGGAAAGGAGCAGACCAAAAGGTGAGGACACAAAAGTTCATCTGACACGAGACTGAATAACTGTTGATTGTATGTGCATTTTACACATACTGTACTCTTAGTAGAATTTGTCAATAATGAAATCTAAAAATAGATTCAGTAACATAATAAGAATATTCATGGAAAGTGGGGGTAGATGCAACATAAGAAAAAACTATTACAAGGGTTGGTAACACTTTACTTGATACCCAGCAACATAACACATTATGACACGGTCATAACCATGACATCATTTGTCATAACCTGTCATAATATGATCATAACACTGTCATGACATATATTTAGACCTGTTGTGACATATTGTGATATTTTATGGCTGGTTTTGACACCTACATAACAGTGTCAAAACTCACAAATCCTACTATGATAGTAATGTTTACTAGTTTACTAGTTATGACACCTAAAATGAAAGAGGCCGTCTGGGATATTTTAAGATCCTTACTACTGAATAGTGTCTGTTCAAGGTGTGTAGGAGTTAAAATAAGAATACTGGAATACTGGAAGAGATGGAGACTGTCAGAAAAAAAGCGGAAAAAATCCAATACTGACGTTTGATTGCTAAATAAAGATGTTTATTAAAACATCATGGTGCCCAAAAAATCATAGTGCAAGAAAGTGCATAAACGAAAGGTGAAAACAGAGTAAAACGTTTGGGCCTCAGGCCATCATCAGTATGCATGTTGGCACACACACATGACTGCTATTTCAAGGATAATTGCATGTCACATGTTCAAGCAAGAAAATACATCAGAACATCTATGAATCAGTACCTAGTAGAATAGAATGCCTGATCGCCATGATATACAAAACAGTATAACAGTATAACAAAACACTATTTCAACAGTACATTTATGTGATATAACTTTTTCTGAAATTGACCATATTTTGGTTTTTATTTTAACCTTTATTTAAGGCAAGTCAGTTAAGAACAAATTCTTATTTACAACGAAGGCCTACCCCGGCCAAACCCTCCCCGAACCAGGACGATGCTGGACCAATTGTGCGCCGCCCTATTAAATGATCATTGTAATTGTGCTTACATTGATGTCAGACATGCACCTACCCCAATGTTCTTTTGATGATGACTGGAGCAGGACAAGACACCCTCTTGTTGTGACTGATGAATATCATAAGGGCATGTGTGTGATAGGCCTATCTGGCTTATATGATTATGATGTCATAATGCTTCCTGCCAGTGTCATAAAGTGTATTTCCTTAGTCCAAGTAAAGTGACACAGGATGGTCATAATGCTTCTTGACAGTGTCATAAAGTGTATTTTCTTAGTCCAAGTAAAGTGACACAGGATGGTCATAATGCTTCTTGACAGTGTCATAAAGTGTATTTTCTTAGTCCAAGTAAAGTGACACAGGATGGTCATAATGCTTCTTGACAGTGTCATAAAGTGTATTTTCTTAGTCCAAGTAAAGTGACACAGGATGGTCATAATGCTTCTTGACAGTGTCATAAAGTGTATTGTCTTAGTCCAAGTAAAGTGACACAGGATGGTCATAATGCTTCTTGACAGTGTCATAAAGTGTATTTTCTTAGTCCAAGTAAAGTGACACAGGATGGTCATAATGCTTCTTGACAGTGTCATAAAGTGTATTTTCTTAGTCCAAGTAAAGTGACACAGGATGGTCATAATGCTTCTTGATGTGTTATGACACTGGGTGTTAAGTAAGGTGTTACCCAAGGGTTTGATTGAGAGGTCTAACTGGTGTCTCCACGTGGCCACAGACCGCTCCAAAGTGTATACAGTTCCTAAGTCATTTCAATGCACTTTCATAACTCAAGGAAAGAGCCTCAAGGTGCTTTTTTAACTCTCCTAGGTTTGCCGTTGAGGAACTGAAGCAAGAACACTTGTAGTTTTTTGGTTTGGAACACAGCCCTGTGTCCCCACCATCGCACAATTACTGTTGTTGTTTATACAATCCAAAAACATTCCATTATAAAGTGCAATCTGGGTCAGGTGGACATCCTGTTAAAGCTTATTCGGTTGCCAACATGACTAGCTAAGTTATAAAATACGATCTTACCGTGTGTGCTTTCACAAGGCCCTTCAGACAAACAGATTGTCATTTTAGTGTGCATAGAATGCAGTGCATCCAAGTACTTGTTCTGCTGCAAATGTTCTTTACAATTCCACAAACATGGGCTAGTTCAGTTCAGGACAACCTAGGACACATTATCCTTGTAACATTACATCAAACATAGCCATAGACATAGGTTTTCAAATATGGAAATGCAAAGTGCACATTTGGTCTCAGGTGTGTGGTTTGCTTGTATTGACATGAAATGGGTATTTACTAAAACCCTCCAGGTCTCCTCTTTTAGAACACATGGAATCCTCTCTAATGTACAGCATCCCCTCACTCAGACAACAACAAATATGCAGAAGTAGCCAAATCAGCGGGAGGGATGGGGGCACCTTATTGTTGCGCGTGGTACACACGTTTAGAACAAAACGGCTGTCAGTAGAAACCAATACAGCACTGTAAAGCAGAGAGCTTGAGCTCTGACGTCATATGTTACAGTACAGACACTGAGTTCCAATGTAGGCGCTTATCAATGACCAAATCTGCCATTATCAACTCGTATATGGGACGACAGAAGCATAAAGGGCTCTGAACCAGTGAATCCTAGGTGGCTAAATCATTACATCGCCTGCATTTACGAGACAAACACACTTTTCCATCAGCACTAAATTGCATAAGCTGTCCCAGTATGACCCCGATACACATGATACGCACAGCCAGCTCAGCACTGCCAGGAATCGGGTGGGGCACAGGTTCATACCTGCCTTCCAGGCATGCAGTCAGGTGAGTGCCAGCTGAGCCAGAACTTTTTTTTCTCCTGTCATTTCTTTTCTCTTACTCGTGGTTCATTGAGGAGATTCCTCTTGCTGGAATTGACAAGAGGGACTCCTTACCGATTGCTGCTGGGAAGTTGACAATGTGGAGATGTGGCACCCACGGGAATCACCGATCCAAGCCCTCGCATCGCAAGCGTGCAAATATGACATATGATGCTATGAAACACCTTTGCAATACCTGTGGATGAACCCAATAAGCCTGATGAACCCAATACCCAGGTTGAGCCCCTGGTTTTGATTATGAGCAGTTTTTATTTATCCTTTATTTAACTAGGCAAGTCAGTTAAGAACAAATTATTATTTACAATGAGTGGGTTAACTGCCTTGTTCAGGGGCAGAACAACAGATTTTTACCTTGTCAGCTCGGGATTTCGGTTACTGGCCCAACGCTCTAACCACTAGGCTATCTGCCACCCAGGGGTGATGCTAAAGGTCAGAGGTGTAATGTGGTGAGCAAGAATTGTAAGAATCGTAATAAAAGGTCAATGGTGAAAGGTGTTGATCATCCTACATCCCTCAGCTCATGATGTTCATCTGAAACAGATCTACATTTCTCTTTGACAGCCAATAGCTCCTTTTAAGTTTTGCAAATGTTTTAAACGTTAATATATTTCCAATCCTGTGCCCACTAGGCAGAGGTGCCGAAGGAGTATGAGTTGATTTGGGTTATGGAGGAAGGGATACCTAAGTGGTATGAGTTGATTTGGGGTGTGAGGAAGGGGTGCCTAAGGGGTATGAATTGATTTGGGGTGGGGAGGAAGGGGTGCCTAAGGGGTATGAGTTGATTTGGGGTGGGGAGGAAGGGGTACCTAAGGGGTATGAGTTGATTTGGGGTGTGAGGAAGGGGTGCCTAAGGGGTATGAATTGATTTGGGGTGGGGAGGAAGGGGTGCCTAAGGGGTATGAATTGATTTGGGGTGGGGAGGAAGGGGTGCCTAAGGGGTATGAATTGATTTGGGGTGGGGAGGAAGGGGTGCCTAAGGGGTATGAATTGATTTGGGGTGTGAGGAAGGGGTGCCTAAGGGGTATGAGTTGATTTGGGGTGGGGAGGAAGGGGTACCTAAGTGGTATGAGTTGATTTGGGTTATGGAGGAAGGGATACCTAAGTGGTATGAGTTGATTTGGGGTGTGAGGAAGGGGTGCCTAAGGGGTATGAATTGATTTGGGGTGGGGAGGAAGGGGTGCCTAAGGGGTATGAGTTGATTTGGGGTGGGGAGGAAGGGGTACCTAAGTGGTATGAGTTGATTTGGGTTATGGAGGTAGGGATACCTAAGTGGTATGAGTTGATTTGGGGTGTGAGGAAGGGGTGCCTAAGGGGTATGAATTGATTTGGGGTGGGGAGGAAGGGGTGCCTAAGGGGTATGAGTTGATTTGGGGTGGGGAGGAAGGGATACCTAAGGGGTATGAGTTGATTTGGGGTGGGGAGGAAGGGGTACCTAAGGGGTACGAGTTGATTTGGGATTGGGAGAAAGGGATACCTAAGGGGTATTAGTTGATTTGGGGTGGGTATGAAGAGGTGCCTAAGGGGGATGAGTTGATTTGGACAACAGAGTTCAGTAAACTATCTTTCATGGTGGTATTCAAATGTTATTTTGATGAAGAATTAAGATTTTCACATTTATTCACAAACAGGCAGACATGCAATGCAACATGTAAGTAGTTAAAAACTCAGTGTTATACCTCTAAGTGCAGGCTATACTTGTGAGCCAGTGTAAGAGTGCTGTGTGCATCTGCGTTGGCTGGAATTCCTGTTATTATGATTACTTGGGGTTATTACAGAGCAAAGTTAGCAATGAATTAAAACACACACACACTATGTGGATTCCTTTTCTCATCTTCCCTCTGTGTGTGTGTGTGTGTGTGTGTGTGTGTGTGTGTGTGTGTGTGTGTGTGTGTGTGTGTGTGTGTGTGTGTGTGTGTGTGTGTGTGTGTGTGTGTGTGTGTGTGTGCATGAGTGCATGAGTGCATGCGTGGAGCCAGGTCAGACTAGGTCATACAGTTGCTGCCTCAGGGTGTAAACGGTACCTCAGCTAACAATGTTCAACGTTTTAAATGACTGATACACACACACACACACACACACACACACACACACAGTTGAAAGAAAGATGTGACAATGACGAATGATCATGGATATGGTGTGTTAATCTGTATTATAATCTTTATGTCTCCCACACATATACACCTACAGATGTAGGATCTTCATTTGAGCCAGTATGATACAGCAGGAAAAAAATGCTTCAGCAACAGGAAATGTGAATTATTATGTGGATTATAATATTTGGATTATAATATTTGATACATTTTCGTAAGGGAAAATAGAGTCTGAAATTGCAAAGTGGAAATAACAAACTTCAGAAGGCTTTTTAAACTTCAAATGTCCTGCATTGCAGTAAAATTCTGTTGTAACATGGTGATCAAATTAAGATCCTACATCTGTACACACACACACACACACACACTTGAGGAAACCTCAGGTACAAACAGAGTCTGACAGGTTGGGTATATGTGTTGCATCACTGGACACCCTGGCACACTGCAGTAGGCCGCACCCATATACACACACATATGGGTAAATTAGGTGTAACTTGACAATCAATGGGTTCAGGCACACATCACGGAGCTACTGAGTTCATTCAGAAAGAGAGAGAGAACACAGAAAACGATAGAGGGAGAGAGATGAGAGGCATTGAGCTTTTGTCTAGTAATCTGTCCTTATTGTTCATATAGGAGATGATGACATAGGGACACTGTTACATGACAGTTATTACACCAGTAAGGACAATCGGAGCATACTGACTGACAGACTTCCCGACATGAAGGCCGCCTCCACACCTCCAGTCACTTCCAGGAACACCTAGTCAGGTATGTACCATGGAGGGCCCATTCCTCCAGGAACACCTAGTCAGGTATGTACCACGGAGGGCCCATTCCTCCAGGAACACCTAGTCAGGTATGTACCATGGAGGGCCCATTCCTCCAGGAACACCTAGTCAGGTATGTACCACGGAGGGCCCATTCCTCCAGGAACACCTAGTCAGGTATGTACCATGGAGGGCCCATTCCTCCAGGAACACCTAATCAGGTATGTACCATGGAGGGCCCATTCCTCCAGGAACACCTAGTCAGGTATGTACTATGGAGGGCCCACTCCTCCAGGAACACCTAGTCAGGTATGTACTATGGAGGGCCCACTCCTCCAGGAACACCTAGTCAGGTATGTACCATGGATGGCCCACTCCTGCAGGAACACCTTGTCAGGTATGTACCATGGATGGCCCACTCCTGCAGGAACACCTAGTCAGGTATGTACTATGGAGGGCCCACTCCTCCAGGAACACCTAGTCAGGTATGTACCATGGATGGCCCACTCCTGCAGGATCACCTAGTCAGGTATGTACTATGGAGGGCCCACTCCTCCAGGAACACCTAGTCAGGTATGTACCATGGATGGCCCACTCCTGCAGGAACACCTTGTCAGGTATATACCATGGAGGGCCCATTTCTCCAGGAACACCTAGTCAGGTATGTACCATGGGGGGCCCACTCCTCCAGGTAGTAGCTTTCTATGTGTCCATCATGCCCCGCCCAAAAGTGTCCTCTGCATTATAGCCATTTCATAGAACAGATTAGATTAGAATATAATAAAATACATTATAATATAATATAATGAAATACAATAAAATACATTAGAATAGAATAAAACTTCACTGTGATGGAAATGTGCCCTTTGGCTTGACCTCACAAGATACAGTATAATCACACATACATTGCGCAAACTGAGTGTTACATACAAACTGAGCATACTATACATAACAACACATAACTGACATTTCTCCACAGCCCGGATTGTACTTGCTAAGATCTCCAGTCTCTGTGTCAGCGGGGGGATAGCCCTGAAACAGGGAACTTTCCACTCCAGCCCACGGCTCTGACTAATGCAGCACACTGTATCACGTCTGTCTGTCTGTCTGTCTGTCTGTCTGTCTGTCTGTCTGTCTGTCTGTCTGTCTGTGAGTGTGTACTATTGGGACCCCCAGACAGACAGACACAAACACACACACTTGTGCTGTACAGATGCTGCATGTTGGCCAGATTGCGAGCAACTGAATCATCTGCCGAATTGTCATTACTGATGAGAAAACAAATCAACTAGAAGTAAAGGCCAACAGTAACACACACATCCATAGTTAATGTACATTTTTGTTGATATTGATACATGTTTCATAAGGGAAAATCAAGTCTGGAGTTGCAAAGTGGAAATAACAAACTTCAGAAGCCTTTTTTAAACCTCAAATACACTACAAGTTTTAAATGTCCTGCATTGCAGTAAACTTATGATGTAACAGGGTGATCAAATCAAGATCCTACATCTCTACACATATAAGAGTATTTGACCTGAGGGAACCTCAGGTACAAACAGAGTCTGACAGGTTGGGTATATGTGTTGCATCACTGGACAGCCTGGCACACTGCAGTAGGCCGCACCCATATACACACACATGTGGGTAAATCAGGTGTAACTTGACAATCAATGGGTTTAGGCATGCATCACAGAGCTACTGAGTTCATTCAGAAAGAGAGAGAGAGAACACAGAAAACGATAGAGGGAGAGAGATGTGAGGCGTTGAGCTTTTGTTTAGTAATCTGTCCTTATTGTTCATATAGGAGATGATGACATAGGGACACTGTTACATGACAGTTATTACACCAGTAAGGACAATCGGAGCATACTGACTGACAGACTTCCCGATGTGAAGGCCGCCTCCACACCTCCAGTCACTTCCAGGAACACCTAGTCAGGTATGTACCATGGAGGGCCCATTCCTCCAGGAACACCTAGTCAGGTATGTACCATGGAGGGCCCACTCCTCCAGGAACACCTAGTCAGGTATGTACCATGGAGGGCCCACTCTTCCAGGAACACCTAGTCAGGTATGTACCATGGAGGGCCCACTCTTCCAGGAACACCTAGTCAGGTATGTACCATGGAGGGCCCATTCCTCCAGGAACACCTAGTCAGGTATGTACCATGGAGGGCCCACTCTTCCAGGAACACCTAGTCAGGTATGTACCATGGAGGGCCCACTCTTCCAGGAACACCTAGTCAGGTGTGTACCATGGAGGGCCCACTCTTCCAGGAACACCTAGTCAGGTATGTACCATGGAGGGCCCATTCCTCCAGGAACACCTAGTCAGGTATGTACCATGGAGGGCCCACTCCTCCAGGAACACCTAGTCAGGTATGTACCATGGAGGGCCCACTCTTCCAGGAACACCTAGTCAGGTACATCTTTTCACAGTCTCCAAATCCAGAACAAATTCAAGACAGCAGGCAGTATTATATAGAGCCAATATTGCATGGAACTCTGTTCTATCTCATATTGCTCAAATAAACAGCAAACCTGGTTTCAAAAAACAGATAAAGCAACAGCTCACAGCACAAAGCCTCTCCCCTATTGGACCTAGACAGTTTGTGTGTATGTATTGATATGTAGGCTACGTGTGCCTTTAGCTGTCCTTGAGCTGTTCTTGCCTATTAATGTTCTGCATTGTGTCATGTTTCATCTTTTGTGTGGACCCCAGGAAGAGTAGCTGCTGCTTTGCAACAGCTAATGGGGATCCTAATAAAATACCAAAACTACCAAATGTACCATGGAGGGCCCACTCCTCCAGGAACACCTAGTCAGGTATGTACCATGGAGGGCCCACTCCTCCAGGAACACATAGTCAGGTATGTACCATGGAGGGCCCACTCCTCCAGGAAAACATAGTCAGGTATGTACCATGGAGGGCCCACTCCTCCAGAACACATAGTCAGGTATGTACCATGTAGGGCCCACTCCTCCAGGAACACCTAGTCAGGTATGTACCATGGAGGGCCCACTCCTCCAGGAACACCCAGTCAGGTATCTACCATGGAGGGCCCACTCCTCCAGGAACACCTAGTCAGGTATCTACCACAGAGGGCCCATTCCTCCAGGGACACCTTGTCAGGTATGTACCATGGAGGGCCCACTCCTGCAGGAACACCTAGTCAGGTATTTACCACAGAGGGCCCATTCATCCAGGGACACCTTGTCAGGTATGTACCATGGAGGGCCCATTCATCCAGGGACACCTTGTCAGGTATGTACCATGGAGGGCCCATTCCTCCAGGGACACCTTGTCAGGTATGTACCATGGATGGCCCATTCCTCCAGGGACACCTTGTCAGGTATGTACCATGGAGGGCCCATTCCTCCAGGGACACCTTGTCAGGTATGTACCATGGAGGGCCCACTCCTCCAGGAACACATAGTCAGGTATGTACCATGTAGGGCCCACTCCTCCAGGAACACCTAGTCAGGTATGTACCATGGAGGGCCCACTCCTCCAGGAACACCCAGTCAGGTATCTACCATGGAGGGCCCACTCCTCCAGGAACACCTAGTCAGGTATCTACCACAGAGGGCCCATTCCTCCAGGGACACCTTGTCAGGTATGTACCATGGAGGGCCCACTCCTGCAGGAACACCTAGTCAGGTATTTACCACAGAGGGCCCATTCATCCAGGGACACCTTGTCAGGTATGTACCATGGAGGGCCCATTCCTCCAGGGACACCTTGTCAGGTATGTACCATGTAGGGCCCATTCCTCCAGGGACACCTTGTCAGGTATCTACCACAGAGGGCCCATTCCTCCAGGGACACCTTGTCAGGTATGTACCATGGAGGGCCCATTCCTCCAGGGACACCTTGTCAGGTATGTACCATGGAGGGCCCATTCCTCCAGGGACACCTTGTCAGGTATGTACCATGGAGGGCCCATTCCTCCAGGGACACCTTGTCAGGTATGTACCATGGAGGGCCCATTCCTCCAGGGACACCTTGTCAGGTATGTACCATGGAGGGCCCATTCCTCCAGGGACACCTTGTCAGGTATGTACCATGGAGGGCCCATTCCTCCAGGGACACCTTGTCAGGTATGTACCATGGAGGGCCCACTCCCGCAGGTAGTAGCTTGCTATGTGTCCAAAAGTTTCCTCTCTGCATTATAGCAATTTCAATAGAACAGATTAGATTAGAATATAATAAAATACATTAGAATAGAATATAATATAATAAAACTTCACTGTGATGGAAATGTGCCCTTTGGCTTGACCTCACAAGATACAGTATAATCACACATACATTGCGCAAACTGAGTGTTACATACAAACTGAGCATACTATACATAACAACACATAACTGACATTTCTCCACAGCCCGGATTGTACTTGCTAAGATCTCCAGTCTCAGTGTCAGCGGGGGGATAGCCCTGAAACAGGGAACTTTCCACTCCAGCCCACGGCTCTGACTAATGCAGCACACTGTATCACGTCTGTCTGTCTGTCTGTCTGTCTGTCTGTGTGTGTGTGTGTGTCACGGCTGTCAAAGGAAGTGGACCAAAGTGCAGCGTGGTGAGCGTACATATTACTTTTATTTGAAATGACGCAGACAAAACAATAAACAATACAAAACAACCGTGAAGCTTAAGGGCTATGTGCCACAAACAAAGACAACTTCCCACCCTGAAAGGAGGGAAAAAGGGCTACCTAAGTATGGTTCCCAATCAGAGACAACGATAGACAGCTGTCCCTGATTGAGAACCATACCCGGCCAAAACATAGAAATACAAAATCATAGAAAACAAAATCATAGAATTCCCACCCCAAATCACACCCTGACCAAACCAAATAGAGACATAAAAAGGCTCTCTATGGTCAGGGCGTGATAGTGTGTATATGTGTGTGTATACTATTGGGGCACTCAGATACACACACATACGTGCTGTACCGATGCTGCATATTTGCAAGATTGCGAGTAACTGACTCATCTGCCAAAATGTCATCACTGATGAGAAAACAAATCAACAAGAGGTAAAGGCCAACACACACACACACATCCAGGTGTGTGAGGGGTAACTCAATGACAAATAGAGATGTGTAAAAGTTGAGGGATGCTTTGGCGTATCTGGAGAAACTGCAGAATGGTGCCATATAAGTTCACCGCCAAATCTATTTCAATTGACCCAGATTCAAAACCAGGTTTTACCTGCCTTCCTCACACATATCTATCCAGTTTTACCTGCCTCCCTCACACAGATCTAACCAGATTTACCTGCCTCCCTCCCACAGATCTAACCAGGTTTACCTGCCTCCCTCACACAGATCTAACCATGTTTACCTGCCTTCCTCACACAGATCTAACCAGGTTTACCTGCCTCCTTCACACAGATATAACCAGATTTACCTGCCTCCCTCCCACAGATCTAACAGGTTTACCTGCCTCCCTCACACAGATCTAACCATGTTTACCTGCCTTCCTCACACAGATCTAACCAGGTTTACCTGCCTCCCTCACACAGATCTAACCAGGTGTACCTGCTTCGCTCACACAGATCTAAACAGGTTTACCTGCCTTCCTCACACAGATCTAACCATGTTTACCTGCCTCCCCTCACACAGATCTAACCAGGTTTACCTGCTTCGCTCACACAGATCTAACCAGGTTTAACCTGCCCCAATCACACAGATCTACTGTAAGTGTAAATGAGTAAATGGGGTGGAAAGGGTACTGAAATATCCTACTAAAGTAGAAGTGCTGTTAGTTTAAATGACATTTTTGAAGTAAGATTACTCAGAGAAGCTACTCAATTACAGTAACGGGAGTAGTAAAGTAATGAGTTACTGTACACCTCTGGTAATGGGCATCTGTTTCTCACACACACACACATACACACACAACTGGCGCGGATGACTAACAGTATCCTAAACATTCATCAATTGTTGATCAATAACATCTGACTTACACTCATCATTCCAAACCCCCGCCAACCCACCATAACTCTTCAGTAGAAGATCTACTTATAAACTTCTTATAAACATGATTAAGTACGTGGAGAACAAGGTAAACACTTCAATGCTCTTGAATGTGTAACGGCGTCCGTCTGTTGAAGGAGAAGCGGACCAAAATGCAGCGTGGTAGTTACTCATGTTCTTTAATGAAAAATGACTTGACATGAAAAAATGAACAATACAAAACAACAAACGGAACGTGAAAACCTATACAGCCTATCTGGTGAATACAAACACAGAGACAGGAACAATCACCCACGAAACACTCAAAGAATATGGCTGCCTAAATATGGTTCCCAATCAGAGACAACGATAATCACCTGACTCTGATTGAGAACCGCCTCAGGCAGCCATAGACTATGCTAGACACCCCACAAAACTCCAAGACAAAAACACACCACAATAACCCATGTCACAACCTGGCCTGACCAAATAAATGAAGATAAACATAATATATTTCGACCAGGGCGTGACAGAATGCACCTGACCCTCTGACCCATCTACCTGTATGAAGTCAGCTGAAATTGTAAATCATGAAATGCGTAGTAACCTGAAATATATGAAATATAAAAACTGTGAAGAAACCTGAATAAATACATATATGTAACAAAAAAAGTGTTTAGGTCCTGATATGGAGCACTGGGTGAGATGTCTTCTCTACAGTTCAGTACTGTGCTCCAGACAGAGATGTCTTCTCTACAGTTCAGTACTGTGCTCCAGACAGAGATGTCTTCTCTACAGTTCAGTACTGCGGTCCAGACAGAGATGTCTTCTCTACAGTTCAGTACTGTGCTCCAGACAGAGAAGTCTTCTCTACAGTTCAGTACTGTGCTCCAGACAGAGATGTCTTCTCTACAGTTCAGTACTGTGCTCCAGACAGAGATGTCTTCTCTACAGTTCAGTACTCTGCTCCAGACAGAGATGTCTTCTCTACAGTTCAGTACTGTGCTCCAGACAGAGATGTCTTCTCTACAGTTCAGTACTGCGCTCCAGACAGAGATGTCTTCTCTACAGTTCAGTACTGCGCTCCAGACAGAGATGTCTTCTCTACAGTTCAGTACTGTGCTCCAGACAGAGATGTCTTCTCTACAGTTCAGTACTGTGCTCCAGACAGAGATGTCTTCTCTACAGTTCAGTACTGTGCTCCAGACAGAGAAGTCTTCTCTAGAGTTCAGTACTGTGCTCCAGACAGAGATGTCTTCTCTACAGTTCAGTACTGTGCTCCAGACAGAGATCTCTTCTCTACAGTTCAGTACTGTGCTCCAGACAGAGATGTCTTCTCTACAGTTCAGTACTGTGCTCCAGACAGAGATGTCTTCTCTACAGTTCAGTACTGCGGTCCAGACAGAGATGTCTTCTCTACAGTTCAGTACTGTGCTCCAGACAGCGATGTCTTCTCTACAGTTCAGTACTGTGCTCCAGACAGAGATCTCTTCTCTACAGTTCAGTACTGTGCTCCAGACAGAGATGTCTTCTCTACAGTTCAGTACTGTGCTCCAGAGAGAGATGTCTTCTCTACAGTTCAGTACTGTGCTCCAGACAGAGATGTCTTCTCTACAGTTCAGTACTCTGCTCCAGACAGAGATGTCTTCTCTACAGTTCAGTACTGTGCTCCAGACAGAGATGTCTTCTCTACAGTTCAGTACTGTGCTCCAGACAGAGATGTCTTCTCTACAGTTCAGTACTGTGCTCCAGACAGAGATGTCTTCTCTACAGTTCAGTACTGTGCTCCAGACAGAGATGTCTTCTCTACAGTTCAGTACTGTGCTCCAGACAGAGATGTCTTCTCTACAGTTCAGTACTGTGCTCCAGACAGAGATGTCTTCTCTACAGTTCAGTACTGCGCTCCAGACAGAGATGTCTTCTCTACAATTCAGTACTGTGCTCCAGACAGAGATGTCTTCTCTACAGTTCAGTACTGTGCTCCAGACAGAGATGTCTTCTCTACAGTTCAGTACTGTGCTCCAGACAGAGATGTCTTCTCTACAGTTCAGTACTGCGCTCCAGACAGAGATGTCTTCTCTACAGTTCAGTACTGTGCTCCAGACAGAGATGTCTTCTCTACAGTTCAGTACTCTGCTCCAGACAGAGATGTCTTCTCTACAGTTCAGTACTGTGCTCCAGACAGAGATGTCTTCTCTACAGTTCAGTACTGCGCTCCAGACAGAGATGTCTTCTCTACAGTTCAGTACTGTGCTCCAGACAGAGATGTCTTCTCTACAGTTCAGTACTGTGCTCCAGACAGAGATGTCTTCTCTACAGTTCAGTACTGTGCTCCAGACAGAGATGTCTTCTCTACAGTTCAGTACTGTGCTCCAGACAGAGATGTCTTCTCTACAGTTCAGTACTGTGCTCCAGACAGAGATGTCTTCTCTACAGTTCAGTACTGCGCTCCAGACAGAGATGTCTTCTCTACAATTCAGTACTGTGCTCCAGACAGAGATGTCTTCTCTACAGTTCAGTACTGCGCTCCAGACAGAGATGTCTTCTCTACAGTTCAGTACTGTGCTCCAGACAGAGATGTCTTCTACAGTTCAGTACTGCGCTCCAGACAGAGATGTCTTCTCTACAGTTCAGTACTGTGCTCCAGACAGAGATGTCTTCTCTACAGTTCAGTACTGTGCTCCAGACAGAGATGTCTTCTCTACAGTTCAGTACTGTGCTCCAGACAGAGATGTCTTCTCTACAGTTCAGTACTGTGCTCCAGACAGAGATGTCTTCTCTACAGTTCAGTACTGTGCTCCAGACAGAGATGTCTTCTCTACAATTCAGTACTGTGCTCCAGACAGAGATGTCTTCTCTACAATTCAGTACTGTGCTCCAGACAGAGATGTCTTCTCTACAGTTCAGTACTGTGCTCCAGACAGAGATGTCTTCTCTACAGTTCAGTACTGCGCTCCAGACAGAGATGTCTTCTCTACAGTTCAGTACTGTGCTCCAGACAGAGATGTCTTCTCTACAGTTCAGTACTGTGCTCCAGACAGAGATGTCTTCTTTACAGTTCAGTACTGTGCTCCAGACAGAGATGTCTTCTCTACAGTTCAGTACTCTGCTCCAGACAGAGATGTCTTCTCTACAGTTCAGTACTGTGCTCCAGACAGAGATGTCTTCTCTACAGTTCAGTACTGCGGTCCAGACAGAGATGTCTTCTCTACAGTTCAGTACTGCGGTCCAGACAGAGATGTCTTCTCTACAGTTCAGTACTGCGCTCCAGACAGAGATGTCTTCTCTACAGTTCAGTACTGTGCTCCAGACAGAGATGTCTTCTCTACAGTTCAGTACTGCACTCCAGACAGAGATGTCTTCTCTACAGTTCAGTACTGCGGTCCAGACAGAGATGTCTTCTCTACAGTTCAGTACTGCGGTCCAGACAGAGATGTCTTCTCTACAGTTCAGTACTGTGCTCCAGACAGAGATGTCTTCTCTACAGTTCAGTACTGTGCTCCAGACAGAGATGTCTTCTCTACAGTTCAGTACTGTGCTCCAGACAGAGATGTCTTCTCTACAGTTCAGTACTGCGCTCCAGACAGAGATGTCTTCTCTACAGTTCAGTACTGCGCTCCAGACAGAGATGTCTTCTCTACTGTTCAGTACTGCGCTCCAGACAGAGATGTCTTCTCTACAGTTCAGTACTGTGCTCCAGACAGAGATGTCTTCTCTACAGTTCAGTACTGCGCTCCAGACAGAGATGTCTTCTCTACAGTTCAGTACTGTGCTCCAGACAGAGATGTCTTCTCTACAGTTCAGTACTGCGCTCCAGACAGAGATGTCTTCTCTACAGTTCAGTACTGCGCTCCAGACAGAGATGTCTTCTCTACAGTTCAGTACTGTGCTCCAGACAGAGATGTCTTCTCTACAGTTCAGTACTGCGCTCCAGACAGAGATGTCTTCTCTACAGTTCAGTACTGTGCTCCAGACAGAGATGTCTTCTCTACAGTTCAGTACTGCGCTCCAGACAGAGATGTCTTCTCTACAGTTCAGTACTGTGCTCCAGACAGAGATGTCTTCTCTACAGTTCAGTACTGTGCTCCAGACAGAGATGTCTTCTCTACAGTTCAGTACTGCGCTCCAGACAGAGATGTCTTCTCTACAGTTGAGTACTGTGCTCCAGACAGAGATGTCTTCTCTACAGTTCAGTACTGTGCTCCAGACAGAGATGTCTTCTCTACAGTTCAGTACTGTGCTCCAGACAGAGATGTCTTCTCTACAGTTCAGTACTGTGCTCCAGACAGAGATGTCTTCTCTACAGTTCAGTACTGTGCTCCAGACAGAGATGTCTTCTCTACAGTTCAGTACTGTGCTCCAGACAGAGATGTCTTCTCTACAATTCAGTACTGTGCTCCAGACAGAGATGTATCCCAACCATTTATATTCATGTCCATTAAATGAGACATGAATCATGGTTCCATCCCTCCTTCTTCCCTTCCTTGGAGAAATCACTGATCTGACATGATTGGATCCGTGAATTCTGCAGTTGAATCACTGGCGTAGCGGGTGCTGTGGGGGCCCGAGCTCTGGGGGCCCGTGTACCCATCATCTCACACCTAGGCCTATGGTTTTTTGTTGTTTACATTTTTATAATAAATCATTTTGACAGTAACCCTCCTTTTTAATTTCCACATCCAGCAACCAAAGTGTTTGTGTCATCCTACCTGGTAGTAGGTGAGACAATATAGTTGTCATGCATCTAATTAACCTATTTCTCAACGACCCCGGCGGCAGCCGCCTTGGCCTCCTCACCTAATTGGTTATCAAGTTTTTAAAAAGGTGAATCAGGTCGGACTCGGCTGGAGAGTGAGTGCGTTGTTCATGATGGATAAACAAAAAGCAAGACCAAGTGGTGACAAAAAAAAATCTAAAAATCTTTATCTGACTAAGCTGGTGTCATACTACCAAAGATAACCACATCAGCAAAGCTACCACCTCGTCCTCCACTGACCAAATACCATCACAGGTGGACACTACCACCTTATGCAGCAGCTAGCACTAGCAGCCTTCCAGTCCTGACAGAGACCTCACTGCTCGGCCCGTCAATGACACTGGCCTTGCTCCTCCTCTTTTTCCTCCCCTCCAGAATAGTGACAGTTCCTCCAGTGAGAGTGCTGGGCCTCCTTCTCCTCCTCCTCTCCCAGAAAACCAAGCTGACGACTGCCAGAGACCGGTCATAAAAGCGATCCCCATTCTGTGAACACTGGTAAGCCTACGCAGCCAGGTCACCCGTGATACAAGTCAGAATTTGATGTCGGGAGATGATGTGGAACCCGGGCAACAGTGAGCGCTGATACAAACCAGTAGGTTTCAGTTTTGCTAAAGTGTTGGGGATGGGGATGATAGTTGGGTCTATGTATCTGCCTCTGATTTCAAGTTCAAATCCAGTGATAGTACATTTTTATGAAGCCTATCCCAAATCCTCACCATAATAGGTCTGCATTATTGCAGCCAGCATTTTAAACTAGTAAAAAGGCCTACATTATCGCAGCCAGCACTCTAAACTAGTAAATAGGTCTACATTATTGCATCCAGCATTCTAAACTAGTAAATAGGTCTACATTATTGCATCCAGCATTCTAAATTAGTAAATAGGTCTACATTATTGCATCCAGCATTCTAAACTAGTAAATAGGTCTACATTATTGCAGCCATCATTCTAAACTAGTAAATAGGTCTACATTATTGCAGCCATCATTCTAAACTAGTAAATAGGTCTACATTATTGCAGCCATCATTCTAAACTAGTAAAAAGGCCTACATTATTGCAGCCAGCACTCTAAACTAGTAAAAAGGTCTACATTATTGCAGCCATCATTCTAAACTAGTAAATAGGTCTACATTATTGCAGCCAGCTTTCTAAACTAGTAAATAAGACCAACATTATTGCAGCCAGCATTCTAAACTAGTAAAAAGGCCTACATTATTGCAGCCATCATTCTAAACTAGTAAATAGGTCTACATTATTGCAGCCATCATTCTAAACTAGTAAATAGGTCTACATTATTGCAGCCAGCATTCTAAACTAGTAAAAAGGCCTACATTATTGCAGCCATCATTCTAAACGAGTAAAAGGCCTACATTATTGCAGCCATCATTCTAAACTAGTAAATAGGTCTACATTATTGCAGCCATCATTCTAAACTAGTAAAAAGGCCTACATTATTGCAGCCAGCATTCTAAACTAGTAAATAGGACCTACATTATTGCAGCCAGCATTCTAAACTAGTAAATGGGTCTACATTATTGCAGCCATCATTCTAAACTAGTAAATAGGACCTACATTATTGCAGCCAGCATTCTAAACTAGTAAAAAGGCCTACATTATTGCATCCAGCATTCTAAACTAGTAAAAAGGTCTACATTATTGCAGCCATCAGTCTAAACTAGTAAAAAGGCCTACATTATTGCAGCCATCATTCTAAACTAGTAAATAGGACCTACATTATTGCATCCAGAACTCTAAACTAGTAAATAGGTCTACATTATTGCAGCCATCATTCTAAACTAGTTAAAAGGCCTACATTATTGCAGCCATCATTCTAAACTAGTAAAAAGGTCTACATTATTGCAGCCAGCTTTCTAAACTAGTAAAAAGGCCTACATTATTGCAGCCAGCATTCTAAACTAGTAAAAAGGCCTACATTATTGCATCCATCATTCTAAACTAGTAAAAAGGTCTACATTATTTTTAGCCATCAGTCTAAACTAGTAAAAAGGCCTACATTATTGCAGCCATCATTCTAAACTAGTTAAAAGGCCTACATTATTGCAGCCAGCATTCTAAACTAGTAAAAAGGTCTACATTATTTTTAGCCATCAGTCTAAACTAGTAAAAAGGCCTACATTATTGCAGCCATCATTCTAAACTAGTAAAAAGGCCTACATTATTGCATCCAGCATTCTAAACTAGTAAAAAGGTCTACATTATTTTTAGCCATCAGTCTAAACTAGTAAAAAGGACTTACATTATTGCAGCCATCATTCTAAACTAGTAAAAAGGCCTACATTATTGCATCCATCATTCTAAACTAGTAAAAAGGTCTACATTATTGCAGCCATCATTCTAAACTAGTAAAAAGGCCTACATTATTGCAGCCATCATTCTAAACTAGTAAATAGGACCTACATTATTGCAGCCATCATTCTAAACTAGTAAAAAGGTCTACATTATTGCAGCCATCATTCTAAACTAGTAAAAAGGCCTACATTATTGCATCCAGCATTCTAAACTAGTAAATAGGACCTACATTATTGCAGCCATCATTCTAAACTAGTAAAAAGGCCTACATTATTGCAGCCATCATTCTAAATCACAGCATTGCGACACCGTCGGCCTATCGCTTCGTGAAATATAAACTTTAAGCTTAACATGAGAAAATGATGAGCAAATAAAAATAAACATGTATCCAGTAAAGCAAAGCTATAGGCGACTGCAAGCACGAGCACCACACAATCTGATTTTATGGATAGGCAGCAGCAATTTCAGAACCATGAACAGTGGTCGGTAGTCTATACTGAGGGACGAACGGCGACTTTGTGGGGGTCCAGAGAAACTGCGCTACGCCAGTGAGTTGAACTCTTACTTTTCAGGTTAAGGATAATGGAAGGAAGGGATGATAGGATGTGTTTCAGAGTATTCGGACAGGGCCCATGTCCAGGCCTGAAGGTCGTGACCTTTAACCCTACCGTGATACACATGTCATTTGATATGTTGAATCATCTAATGATAACAAAGAGAGGTATCATTATGTCACAACGGATATCGTAGCAGCTATGTCTTCACACACCCACAAGTTCCCATTTCTGACATTGACACTCCTAGAAACTGACCTTCAGGTGATAGTCTATCACAGAGTGACTCACACACTATCGGCTACATCAAAAATATATACACACACCCACACAAAATCTTGCTGTACCACACATAGACCAACAAGTTTCCCTTGTAGATTTGACTTATTATGGATTAACGTCTATTTTTGATATCTTATTCCCTCGTGGTTACAGAGTTAAAAGAGAAACAGCTCAAAGGTTAAGCGTTTAAACATTCATTCCGAGTGGTTAAGATTAGGGCTATGGTTGGGGAAGGCTTAAAACAAAATCTTTAAAAACAACTCACAATTACCATCAAGTTTTGGGCGGCAGGTAGCCTAGTGGTTAGAGCGTTGGGCCAGTAACCAAAAGGTTGCTGAGTCGAATCCCCGAGCTGACAAGGTAAAAATCTGTCGTTCTGCCCCTGAACAAGGCAGTTGGGTCTAACTGTTCCCTGGTAGGCCGTCATTATAAATAAGAATTTGTTTTTAACTGACTTGCCGAGTTAAATAAAGGTTAAACATTTTTTTATTAAGTATCATCAAGTATTCTCACAGCTTGCTACAGCATTGTGAACTGCAGTGACTCAGTAATCTGAGTAGCCCACGTTGGCCCAGAGTGCTCGGCAATTGTTTTTTTTGTGAGCACTGAGGAAGGCATTGATCGACATTCTCAGGAACTTTTCTACATTTCCGAAATCAAAGTCTATTTCTAGTGATCAGGCTGTATAGACACAGTGTGAACACCTGTGTTGTATTACACTAGTAACATGTATAACTCACCCAAAAGCCCTAGTGACCTGTCTAACATACACATCTTCTATTGCACTAGTAGGCCTTAACTGTCTAACATGCAAGTTCTACTGCACTACTGTAAATGTTCATCTCACGTGATGTTCCATTGCCAGGTCACAAGGTTTAGTCAAACTTAGGGCCTTTATTAACCGTAACAGTGGCATTCCATCTAGGACATGTTATACTGAAACCTCAGTAACCGATTGCACTGTTCCTGCACTGTGTCAGTATATGCAAATCACAGGTGTGTGAGTTATGGCCTCACTGACCTGTTTACCATACACTGCATGTTCTACTACACTGGTAACCTGAATCTCACCAGGGTGCTTGATTACACAACAGTTCCCTAGAAAGCACTGAACATGCTGCAGGGCATGAAGAGGCTGTGTGCAGGGTTGACATGCTGGTGCCTGTCAGCCCCTTATGGGAATACAGTGAGAACAGAACAGCCCGCTGAGTTTTACTTCTGAAGAGAGCCAACCACTACAGGTTAAACTCAAATAAAGCATACTACTTCATGGCAAATAAACCTGGTAAATATCTTGCAGCCCTCACAAAACTAATACATGCTAAACCAGTTATCATTTTAAAAGATACAAAAGCGGTCATTAGAAACAACAATGTGATTAATGTGAATTTGAAATGTTTCTATGAAAAGGAATATAAATCAGAATTAAACAGTGGGATGGATCCTGTAGCCTTCTTAGACTCAACAACTCTGAAACAATTATCAGCAGACAAAAAAAGAATCACTAAAAACAGAGATCACCCAAGAAGAAATATTTGATACCGTTAAAACATTCGCAAGGAGAAAAGCACCAGTAATAGATGGCTTTCCCATATAATTATATTCAACATTTTGGGACAAAGTAGCCCCCCCTAGTTACACACATCACTTAAATCATTACGTCCTAGTTCCATGTATCAAACAGTTGTCACGCCCTGACCTTTTTATTTCTCTATTTGGTTAGGTCGGGGTGTGATTTGGGTGGGCATTCTAGTTTTACTATTTCTTTGTTGTTCGGGTATGGTTCCCAATCAGAGGCAGCTGTCTATCGTTGTCTCTGACTGGGGATCCTACTTAGACAGCCTTTTTTCCACCTTTAGTTTGTGTGTAGTTGCTTTCTGCACTGCATGTAGCTATACATTCGTTTTTGTATTTTGTTGTTTTTTTCGGTGTCATTTAAATAAAAGTAAAATGTACGCCTACCATGCTGCACCTTGGTCCAATCCATCTCTAAATGATCGTGACAACAGTTATTTCAGTTATATTAAAACCAGGAAAATCTGGAGAGTCCCCTGCTGAATATAGACCCATAAGAATAAATTGTGACAATAAAATAATAACAAAGCTTATAAGCAATAGAATGGCAAAAGTCTTACCAGATATTATACATATCAATCAAACAGGGTTTATTAAAGATAGACACTTACAAATACAAGAACATGTTTCAGTTTAATACAATATGCAAAAAACAACATATAGATTTATCAATAATGGCTGTTGATGCCGAAAAGGCTTTCGACAGTCTTGAATGGCCTTTTATATTCAAAGTTTTGGAAGCTTTAAACATTCCAGCTGAAATAATACATTTAATCAAAAATATTGTATAAATATCCTAAAGCAAAATATACACAAATAATACATTATCTGATGAAATTGCTTTAGAAAGGGGCAAAAGACAGGGATGTCCTCTCTCTCCCCTGCTGTTTGCACTGTCAATTGAATGGCTTGCAAAAAGAATTAGACAGGACTCAAATGTAACATGTAAACATGAATATAAACTAAACTTATTTGCAAATGCTCTCCTGATATACCTGACCAATATTGAAAACTCAAATGGCCCCTTTGCTAAATATATTTTCAGAATACAGAAAATCTTAGGTTATGAAAATAACGTGTGGGGGGGAGGGATTAGCATAGCACATTATTGCACACAAGTTGTTACACATCATAAACACATTGAGTCAAAAATTACAGACAGCCTAGTCGGAAATTAGAATTAAATTGATTGAACATTAAATAGATTTCAATACGATCTAAATAGCCTATATACTGTAGGCCCATGTATATTTTAATGCAGTCATCTCGGTTTTCATTTGAAGCATAATTTTATCATTCACTCATTTCATACTTCACAATTAAAAATACTTCAGCAACTTAGTTTTGAAATGATCTGCAGTCACAGTCAAACAGATAGCCTAAACATATTGATTCTATGTTTAGCAGAGTTCTAACGATGCACTTTGGCTGCTCCACACGTTACTAACAAAGGCACTGGGAAACACCTGGGCTACTAAAGATACATAGTAAGAAGGTTCTAACGATGATCTTAATGCAACGAAGGCTCTGGGAAACGAGGCCCAGATCAGGACCTATGAACCCCCTACCTAACCCTCCTCAACACACGGATCACTTGCCAATCACCCACCTGACACACAGGTAACCCCACCCAACACACCCCGACTACGTTGCGGTACACATGTAACATCAGCAGCAGTAGCCACAGCAGTTGCAGCATGGCTGTAGAATGTTGATGCCACCCACGCCTGCACAGCGCCAGATCTGCCTCCATTCAACACCACCACCGCAGGTGAGTCAGATTACAGTAAAGGTGCTGTGCACAGTATAAACGCTAATTACAGAGGCAGTAGATCTCTCATACACACACATACACAAACTGTCACACTCATATCCACCCACGCATGCATAGCAAAGGAAAACTACAGACTAGAGTCAGATCACCTGGATGATGATGTCAGAGTTGAACCATGTAGACACAGTAGTAATATGAAAGATCAGTAGGCCCACACATACTTCAGAAGACCCAGTGTTTCTGGTGTCCTGACCTGCTCTTCCACACTACTGAATAACTACCAAACAGTGCACTCTGTCTAGAGGAAGCACTGCTTATAGTGGATATAGACAGCCTTTTATTTTTTTTAAGGTATTTAACTAGGCAAGTCAGTTAAGAACAAATTCTTATTTACAATGACGGCCTACCCCGGCCAAATGCGCACCGCCCTTTGGGATTCCATATCACGGCCGTTTGTGATACAGCCTGGAATCGAACCAGGGTCTGTAGTAACGGCTCTAGCAGTGAGACACAGTGCCTTAGACCGCTGCACCACTTGGGAGTGTATGGGTGGAGCTATAGAGTATGTGTTACTCCACGAGGGGGCTACCCCAGGGAATCTCCCAGTGTAACTGGGAGAGGGTGACTGTGTGTGTGCATGCGTGATTATGTGAGAGTGCATGTGTGCATGCGTGTGTGTGTTCGAACTGTGTGTGTGTGTGTGTGTGTGTGTGTGTGCGTGTGTGTGTGTGTGTGTGAGTGTGTGTGTGTGTGTGTGTGTGTGTGTGTGTGTGTGTGTGTGTGTGTGTGAGCGACTGGGCAAAGGGGAAGAATGCTCCCATTCAGTAGCCTGCCATTACACCAGTGACCCCCCTCTGACGTAGGAAGAGATTTAGTGACACACAGTTAAAAGCCTTCCTCTGTTCCTCTCTGTCTCTGTTCATCCATTCCTCTTATTCAATAGTGTCAACCCAGCACAGCCCTTAGTTCCCCAAAGTAAGGCTGGAGTCTAAAGACTACCAAGGCAAGGCTGGAGACTACCAGACCATAGACTACCAAGGCTGGAGACAACCAGACCATAGACTACCAAGGCAAACTTGGAGACTACCAGACCATAGACTACCAAGGCAAGGCTGGAGACTACCAGACCATAGACTACCAAGGCTGGAGACAACCAGACCATAGACTACCAAGGCAAAGCTGGAGACTACCAGACCAAAGACTACCAAGGCAAGGCTGGAGACTACCAGACCATAGACTACCAAGGCAAGGCTGGAGACTACCAGACCATAGACTACCAAGGCAAGGCTGGAGACTACCAGACCATAGACTACCAAAGTTGGAGACTACCAGACCATAGACTACCAAAGCAAGACTGGACACTACCAGACCATAGACTACCAAGGCAAGGCTGGAGACTACCAGACCATAGACTACCAATGCAAGGCTGACTACCAGACCATAGACTACCAAGGCAAGGCTGGAGACTACCATACCATAGACTACCAAGGCTGGAGACAACCAGACCATATACTACCAAGGCAAAGATGGAGACTACCAGACCATAGACTACCAAGGCTGGAGACTACCAGAACATAGACTACCAAGGCAAGGCTGGAGACTGCCAGACCATAGACTACCAAGGCAAGGCTGGAGACTACCAGACCATAGACTACCAAGGCAAGGCTGGAGACTACCAGACCATAGACTACCAAGGCAAGGTTGACTACCAGACCATAGACTACCAAGGCAAGGCTGGAGACCACCAGAACATAGACTACCAAGGCAAGGCTGGAGACTACCAGACCATAGACTACCAAGGCAAGGCTGGAGACTGCCAGACCATAGACTACCAAGGCAAAGCTGGAGACTACCAGACCATAGACTACCAAGGCTGGAGACAACCAGACCATATACTACCAAGGCAAAGCTGGAGACTACCAGACCATAGACTACCAAGGATGGAGACTACCAGACCATAGACTACCAAGGCAAGGCTGGAGACTACCAGACCATAGACTACCAAGGCAAGGCTGGAGACTACCAGACCATAGACTACCAAGGCAAGGCTGGAGACTACCAGACCATAGACTACCAAGGCAAGGCTGGAGACTACCAGACCATAGACTACTAAGGCAAGGCTGGAGACTACCAGACCATAGACTACCAAGACAAGGCTGACTACCAGACCATAGACTACCAAGGCAAGGCTGGAAACTGCCAGACCATATACTACTAAGGCAAGGCTGGAGACTGCCAGACCATAGACTACCAAGGCAAGGCTGGAGACTACCAGACCATAGACTACCAAGGCAAGGCTGGAGACTACCAGACCATAGACTACCAATGCAAGGCTGACTACCAGACCATAGACTACCAAGGCAAGGCTGGAGACTACCATACCATAGACTACCAAGGCTGGAGACAACCAGACCATATACTACCAAGGCAAAGATGGAGACTACCAGACCATAGACTACCAAGGCTGGAGACTACCAGACCATAGACTACCAAGGATGGAGACAACCAGACCATATACTACCAAGGCAAAGATGGAGACTACCAGACCATAGACTACCAAGGCTGGAGACTACCAGACCATAGACTACCAAGGCTGGAGACTACCAGACCATAGACTACCAAGGCAAGGCTGACTACCAGACCATATACTACCAAGGCAAGGCTGGAGACTACCAGACCATATACTACCAAGGCAAGGCTGGAGACTACCAGACCATAGCCTTGGAGACTACAAGACCATACACTACCAAGGCAAGGCTGGAGACTACCATACCATAGACTACCAAGGCTGGAGACAACCAGACCATATACTACCAAGGCAAAGATGGAGACTACCAGACCATAGACTACCAAGGCTGGAGACTACCATACCATAGACTACCACGGCAAGGCTGGAGACTACCAGACCATAGCCTTGGAGACTACAAGACCATAGACTACCAAGGCAAGGCTGGAGACTACCAGACCATAGACTACCAAGGCAAGGCTGGAGACTACCAGACCATAGACTACCAAGGCAAGGCTGGAGACTACCAGACCATGACAAGGCTGGAGACTACCAGACCATAGACTACCAAGGCAAAGCTGGAGACTACCAGACCATAGACTACCAAGGCAAGGCTGGAGACTACCAGACCATAGACTACCAAGGCAAGGCAGGAGACTACCAGACCATAGACTACCAAGGCAAGGCTGGAGACTACCAGACCATAGACTACCAAGGCAAGGCTGACTACCAGACCATAGACTACCAAGGCAAGGCTGGAGACTACCAGACCATAGACTACCAAGGCAAGGCTGGAGACTACCAGACCATAGACTACCAGACCATAGACTACCAAGGCAAGACTGGACACTACCAGACCATAGACTACCAAGGCAAGGCTGGAGACTACCAGACCATAGACTACCAAGACAAGGCTGACTACTAGACCATAGACTACCAAGGCAAGGCTGGAGACTGCCAGACCATAGACTACCAAGGCAAGGCTGGAGACTGCCAGACCATAGACTACCAAGGCATAGCTGGAGACTACCAGACCATAGACTACCAAGGCAAGGCTGGAGACTACCAGACCATAGACTACCAAGGCAAGGCTGGAGACTACCAGACCATAGACTACCAAGGCATAGCTGGAGACTACCAGACCATAGACTACCAAGGCAAGGCTGGAGACTACCAGACCATAGACTACCAAGGCATAGCTGGAGACTACCAGACCATAGACTACCAAGGCAAGGCTGGAGACTACCAGACCATAGACTACCAAGGCAAGGCTGGAGACTACCAGACCATAGACTACCAAGGCAAGGCTGGAGACTACAAGACCATAGACTACCAAGGCAAGGCTGGAGACTGCCAGACAATAGACTACAAAGGCAAGGCTGGAGACTACCAGACCATAGACTACCAAGGCAAGGCTGGAGACTACCAGACCATAGACTACCAAGGTAAAGCTGGAAACTACCAGACCATAGACTACCAAGGCAAAGCTGGAGACTACCAGACCATAGACTACCAAGGCTGGAGACAACCAGACCATAGACTACCAAGGCAAGACTGGAGACTACCAGACCATAGACTACCAAGGCAATGCTGGAGACTACCAGACCATAGACTACCAAGACAAGGCTGACTACTAGACCATAGACTACTAAGGCAAGGCTGACTACTAGACCATAGACTACCAAGGCAAGGCTGGAGACTACCAGACCATAGACTACCAATGCAGGGCTGACTACCAGACCATAGACTACCAAGGCAAGGCTGGAGACTACCATACCATAGACTACCACGGCAAGGCTGGAGACTACCAGACCATAGCCTTGGAGACTACAAGACCATAGACTACCAAGGCAAGGCTGGAGACTACCAGACCATAGACTACCAAGGCAAGGCTGGAGACTACCAGACCATGACAAGGCTGGAGACTACCAGACCATAGACTACCAAGGCAAAGCTGGAGACTACCAGACCATAGACTACCAAGGCAAGGCTGGAAACTACCAGACCATAGACTACCAAGGCAAGGCAGGAGACTACCAGACCATAGACTACCAAGGCAAGGCTGGAGACTACCAGACCATAGACTACCATGGCAAGGCTGACTACCAGACCATAGACTACCAAGGCAAGGCTGGAGACTATCAGACCATAGACTACCAAGGCAAGGCTGGAGACTACCAGACCATAGACTACCAAAGTTGTAGACTACCAGACCATAGACTACCAAGGCAAGACTGGACACTACCAGACCATAGACTACCAAGGCAAGGCTGGAGACTACCAGACCATAGCCTTGGAGACTGCAAGACCATAGACTACCAAGGCAAGGCTGGAGACTACCAGACCATAGACTACCAAGACAAGGCTGACTACTAGACCATAGACTACCAAGGCAAGGCTGGAGACTTCCAGACCATAGACTACCAAGGCAAGGCTGGAGACTGCCAGACCATAGACTACCAAGGCATAGCTGGAGACTACCAGACCATAGACTACCAAGGCAAGGCTGGAGACTACCAGACCATAGACTAGCAAGGCAAGGCTGGAGACTACCAGACCATAGACTACCAAGGCAAGGCTGGAGACTACCAGACCATAGACTACCAAGGCATAGCTGGAGACTACCAGACCATAGACTACCAAGGCAAGGCTGGAGACTACCAGACCATAGACTACCAAGGCAAGGCTGGAGACTACCAGACCATAGACTACCAAGGCAAGGCTGGAGACTACAAGACCATAGACTACCAAGGCAAGGCTGGAGACTGCCAGACAATAGACTACAAAGGCAAGGCTGGAGACTACCAGATCATAGACTACCAAGGCAAGGCTGGAGACTACCAGACCATAGACTACCAAGGTAAAGCTGGAGACTACCAGACCATAGACTACCAAGGCAAGGCTGGAGACTACCAGACCATAGACTAACATGGCAAGGCTGGAGACAACCAGACCATAGACTACCAAGGCAAAGCTGGAGACTACCAGACCATAGACTACCAAGACAAGGCTGACTACTAGACCATAGACTACCAAGGCAAGGCTGGAGACTACCAGACCACATACTACCAGACCATAGACTACCAAGACAAGGCTGACAACCAGACGATATACTACCAAGGCAAGGCAGGAGACTACCAGACCATAGACTACCAAGGTAAGGCTGGAGACTACCAGACCATAGACTACCAAGGCAAGACTGGAGACTACCAGACCATAGACTACCAAGGCAATGCTGGAGACTACCAGACCATAGACTACCAAGGCAAGGCTGGAGACTAAAAGACCATAGACTAACATGGCAAGGCTGGAGACAACCAGACCATAGACTACCAAGGCAAAGCTGGAGACTACCAGACCATAGACTACCAAGACAAGGCTGACTACTAGACCATAGACTACCAAGGCAAGGCTGGAGACTACCAGACCACATACTACCAGACCATAGACAACCAAGACAAGGCTGACAACCAGACGATATACTACCAAGGCAAGGCTGGAGACTACGAGACCATAGACTACCAAGGCAAGGCTGGAGACTACCAGAACATAGACTACCAAGGCAAGGCTGGAGACTACCAGACCATAGACTACCAATGCAAGGCTGGAGACTAGCAGACCATAGACTACCAAGACAAGGCTGACTACTAGACCATAGACTACCAAGGCAAGGCTGGATACTACCAGACCACATACTACCAGACCATAGACAACCAAGACAAGGCTGACAACCAGACGATATACTACCAAGGCAAGGCTGGAGACTACCAGACCATAGACTACCAAGGCAAGGCTGGAGACTACCAGAACATAGACTACCAAGGCAAGGCTGGAGACTACCAGACCATAGACTACCAATGCAAGGCTGGAGACTAGCAGACAATAGACTACCAAGGCAAGGCTGGAGACTACCAGACCATAGACTACCAAGGCAAGGCTGGAGACTACCAGACCATAGACTACCAAAGTTGTAGACTACAAGACCATAGACTACCAAAGCAAGACTGGACACTACCAGACCATAGACTACCAAGGCTGGAGATAAGCAGACCATATACTAACAAGGCAAGGCTGGAGACTAACAGAACATAGACTACCAAGGCAAGGCTGGAGACTGCTAGACCATAGACTAATAAGGCAAGGCTGGTGACTACCAGACCATAGACTACCAAGGCAAGGCTGGAGACTACCAGACCATAGACTACCAAGGCAAGGTTGACTACCAGACCATAGACTACCAAGGCAAGGCTGGAGACCACCAGAACATAGACTACCAAGGCAAGGCTGGAGACTACCAGACCATAGACTACCAAGGCAAGGCTGGAGACAGCCAGACCATAGACTACCAAGGCAAGGCTGGAGACAACCAGACCATAGACTAACAAGGTAAGGCTGGAGACTACCAGACCATAAACTACCAAGGCAAAGCTGGAGACTACCAGACCATAGACTACCAAGGCTGGAGACAACCAGACCATATACTACCAAGGCAAAGCTGGAGACTACCAGACCATAGACTACCAAGGCTGGAGACTACCAGACCATAGACTACCAAGGCAAGGCTGACTACCAGACCATAGACTACCAAGGCAAGGCTGGAAACTGCCAGACCATATACTACTAAGGCAAGGCTGGAGACTGCCAGACCATAGACTACCAAGGCAAGGCTGGAGACTACCAGACCATAGACTACCAAGGCAAGGCTGGAGACTACCAGACCATAGACTACCAATGCAAGGCTGACTACCAGACCATAGACTACCAAGGCAAGGCTGGAGACTACCATACCATAGACTACCAAGGCTGGAGACAACCAGACCATATACTACCAAGGCAAAGATGGAGACTACCAGACCATAGACTACCAAGGCTGGAGACTACCAGACCATAGACTACCAAGGATGGAGACAACCAGACCATATACTACCAAGGCAAAGATGGAGACTACCAGACCATAGACTACCAAGGCTGGAGACTACCAGACCATAGACTACCAAGGCTGGAGACTACCAGACCATAGACTACCAAGGCAAGGCTGACTACCAGACCATATACTACCAAGGCAAGGCTGGAGACTACCAGACCATAGACTACCAAGGCAAGGCTGGAGACTACCAGACCATAGCCTTGGAGACTACAAGAACATACACTACCAAGGCAAGGCTGGAGACTACCATACCATAGACTACCAAGGCTGGAGACAACCAGACCATATACTACCAAGGCAAAGATGGAGACTACCAGACCATAGACTACCAAGGCTGGAGACTACCAGACCATAGACTACCAAGGCTGGAGACTACCAGACCATAGACTACCAAGACAAGGCTGACTACTAGACCATAGACTACCAAGGCAAGGCTGGAGACTGCCAGACCATAGACTACCAAGGCAAGGCTGGAGACTGCCAGACCATAGACTACCAAGGCAAGGCTGGAGACTACCAGAACATAGACTACCAAGGCAAGGCTGGAGACTACCAGACCATAGACTACCAAGGCAAGGCTGGAGACTACCAGACCATAGACTACCAAAGTTGTAGACTACAAGATCATAGACTACCAAAGCAAGACTGGACACTACCAGACCATAGACTACCAAGGCTGGAGACAAGCAGACCATATACTAACAAGGCAAGGCTGGAGACTAACAGAACATAGACTACCAAGGCAAGGCTGGAGACTGCCAGACCATAGACTACCAAGGCAAGGCTGGAGACTACCAGACCATAGACTACCAAGGCAAGGCTGGAGACTACCAGACCATAGACTACCAAGGCAAGGTTGACTACCAGACCATAGACTACCAAGGCAAGGCTGGAGACCACCAGAACATAGACTACCAAGGCAAGGCTGGAGACTACCAGACCATAGACTACCAAGGCAAGGCTGGAGACAGCCAGACCATAGACTACCAAGGCAAGGCTGGAGACAACCAGACCATAGACTAACAAGGTAAGGCTGGAGACTACCAGACCATAAACTACCAAGGCAAAGCTGGAGACTACCAGACCATAGACTACCAAGGCTGGAGACAACCAGACCATATACTACCAAGGCAAAGCTGGAGACTACCAGACCATAGACTACCAAGGCTGGAGACTACCAGACCATAGACTACCAAGGCAAGGCTGACTACCAGACCATAGACTACCAAGGCAAGGCTGGAGACTACCATACCATAGACTACCAAGGCAAGGCTGGAGACTACCAGACCATAGACTACTAAGGTAAGGCTGGAGACTACCAGACCATAGACTACCAAGACAAGGCTGACTACCAGACCATAGACTACCAAGGCAAGGCTGGAAACTGCCAGACCATATACTACTAAGGCAAGGCTGGAGACTGCCAGACCATAGACTACCAAGGCAAGGCTGGAGACTACCAGACCATAGACTACCAAGGCAAGGCTGGAGACTACCAGACCATAGACTACCAATGCATGGCTGACTACCAGACCATAGACTACCAAGGCAAGGCTGGAGACTACCATACCATAGACTACCAAGGCTGGAGACAACCAGACCATATACTACCAAGGCAAAGATGGAGACTACCAGACCATAGACTACCAAGGCTGGAGACTACCAGACCATAGACTACCAAGGATGGAGACAACCAGACCATATACTACCAAGGCAAAGATGGAGACTACCAGACCATAGACTACCAAGGCTGGAGACTACCAGACCATAGACTACCAAGGCTGGAGACTACCAGACCATAGACTACCAAGGCAAGGCTGACTACCAGACCATATACTACCAAGGCAAGGCTGGAGACTACCAGACCATAGACCACCAAGGCAAGGCTGGAGACTACCAGACCATAGCCTTGGAGACTACAAGACTGTACACTACCAAGGCAAGGCTGGAGACTACCATACCATAGACTACCAAGGCTGGAGACAACCAGACCATATACTACCAAGGCAAAGATGGAGACTACCAGACCATAGACTACCAAGGCTGGAGACTACCAGACCATAGACTACCAAGGCTGGAGACTACCAGACCATAGACTACCAAGACAAGGCTGACTACTAGACCATAGACTACCAAGGCAAGGCTGGAGACTGCCAGACCATAGACTACCAAGGCAAGGCTGGAGACTGCCAGACCATAGACTACCAAGGCAAGGCTGGAGACTACCAGACCATAGACTACTAAGGCAAGGCTGGACACTACCAGACCATAGACTACCAAGACAAGGCTGACTACTAGACCATAGACTACCAAGGCAAGGCTGGAGACTGCCAGACCATAGACTACCAAGGCATAGCTGGAGACTAACAGACCATAGACTACCAAGGCAAGGCTGGAGACTACCAGACCATAGACTACCAAGGCAAGGCTGGAGACTACCAGACCATAGACTACCAAGACAAGGCTGACTACTAGACCAAAGACTACCAAGGCAAGGCTGGAGACTACAAGACCATAGACTACCAGGGCAAGGCTGTAGACTACCAGACCATAGACTACCAAGGCAAGGCTGGAGACTACCAGACCATAGACTACCAAGGCAAGTCTGGAGACTACCAGACCATGGCAACGCTGGAGACTACCAGACCATAGACTACCAAGGCAAAGCTGGAGACTACCAGACCATAGACTACCAAGGCAAGGCTGGAGACTACCAGACCATAGACTACCAAGGCAAGGCTGGAGACTAGCAGACCATAGACTACCAAGTCAAGGCTGGAGACTACCAGACCATAGACTACCAAGGCAAGGCAGGAGACTACCAGACCATAGACTACCAAGGCAAGGCTGGAGACTACCAGACCATAGACTACCAAGGCAAGGCTGGAGACTACCAGACCATGGCAACGCTGGAGACTACCAGACCATAGACTACCAAGGCAAAGCTGGAGACTACCAGACCATAGACTACCAAGGCAAGGCAGGAGACTACCAGACCATAGACTGCCAAGGCAAGGCTGGAGACTACCAGACCATAGACTACCAAGGCAAGGCTGACTACCAGACCATAGACTACCAAGGCAAGGCTGGAGACTACCAGACCATTGACTACCAAGGCAAGGCTGGAGACAACCAGACCATAGACTACCAAAGTTGTAGACTACCAGACCATAGACTACCAAAGCAAGACTGGACACTACCAGACCATAGATTACCAAGGCTGGAGACAACCAGATCATAGACTACCGAGGCAAGGCTGGAGACTACCAGACCATAGACTACAAAGGCAAGGCTGGAGACTACCAGACCATAGCCTTGGAGACTACAAGACCATAGACTACCAAGGCAAGGCTGGAGACTACCAGACCATAGACTACCAAGGCAAGGCTGGAGACTACCAGACCATAGACTACCAAGGCAAGGCTGGAGACTACCAGACCATAGACTACCAAGGCAAGGCTGGAGACTACCAGACCATAGACTACTAAGGCAAGGCTGGAGACGACCAGACCATAGACTACCAAGACAAGGCTGACTACTAGACCATAGACTAACAAGGCAAGGCTGGAGACTGCCAGACCATAGACTACCAAGGCAAAGCTGGAGACTACCAGACCATAGACTACCAAGGCAAGGCTGGAGACTACCAGACCATAGACTACCAAGGCAAGGCTGGAGACTACCAGACCATAGACTACTAAGTCAAGGCTGGAGACGACCAGACCATAGACTACCAAGACAAGGTTGACTACCAGACCATAGACTACCAAGGCAATGCTGGAGACTACCAGACCATAGACTACCAAGGCAAGGCTGGAGACTACAAGACCATAGACTACCAAGGCAAAGCTGGAGACTACCAGACCATAGACTACCAAGGCAAGGCAGGAGACTACCAGACCATAGACTGCCAAGGCAAGGCTGGAGACTACCAGACCATAGACTACCAAGGCAAGGCTGACTACCAGACCATAGACTACCAAGGCAAGGCTGGAGACTACCAGACCATAGACTACCAAGGCAAGGCTGGAGACTACCAGACCATAGACTACCAAAGTTGTAGACTACCAGACCATAGACTACCAAAGCAAGACTGGACACTACCAGACCATAGATTACCAAGGCTGGAGACAACCAGATCATAGACTACCGAGGCAAGGCTGGAGACTACCAGACCATAGACTACAAAGGCAAGGCTGGAGACTACCAGACCATAGCCTTGGAGACTACAAGACCATAGACTACCAAGGCAAGGCTGGAGACTACCAGACCATAGACTACCAAGGCAAGGCTGGAGACTACCAGACCATAGACTACTAAGGCAAGGCTGGAGACGACCAGACCATAGACTACCAAGACAAGGCTGACTACTAGACCATAGACTAACAAGGCAAGGCTGGAGACTGCTAGACCATAGACTACCAAGGCAAAGCTGGAGACTACCAGACCATAGACTACCAAGGCAAGGCTGGAGACTACCAGACCATAGACTACCAAGGCAAGGCTGGAGACTACCAGACCATAGACTACTAAGTCAAGGCTGGAGACGACCAGACCATAGACTACCAAGACAAGGTTGACTACCAGACCATAGACTACCAAGGCAATGCTGGAGACTACCAGACCATAGACTACCAAGGCAAGGCTGGAGACTACCAGACCATAGACTACCAAGGCAAGGCTGGAGACTACCAGACCATAGACTACCAAGGCAAGGCTGGAGACTACCAGACCATAGACTACTAAGGCAAGGCTGGAGACGACCAGACCATAGACTACCAAGACAAGGCTGACTACTAGACCATAGACTAACAAGGCAAGGCTGGAGACTGCTAGACCATAGACTACCAAGGCAAAGCTGGAGACTACCAGACCATAGACTACCAAGGCAAGGCTGGAGACTACCAGACCATAGACTACCAAGGCAAGGCTGGAGACTACCAGACCATAGACTACTAAGTCAAGGCTGGAGACGACCAGACCATAGACTACCAAGACAAGGTTGACTACCAGACCATAGACTACCAAGGCAATGCTGGAGACTACCAGACCATAGACTACCAAGGCAAGGCTGGAGACTACAAGACCATAGACTACCAAGGCAAAGATGGAGACAACCAGACCATAGACTACCAAGGCTGGAGACTACCAGACCATAGACTACCAAGGCTGGAGACTACCAGACCATAGACTACCAAGGCAAGGCTGACTACCAGAACAATAGACTACCAAGGCAAGGCTGGAGACTACCAGACCACAGACTACCAAGGCAAGGCTGGAGACTACCAGACCATAGACTACTAAGGTAAGGCTGGAGACTACCAGACCATATACTACCAAGACAAGGCTGACTACTAGACCATAGGCTACCAAGGCAAGGCTGGAGACTGCCAGACCATAGACTTCCAAGGCAAGGCTGGAGACTGCCAGACCATAGACTACCAAGGCAAGGCTGGAGACTACCAGACCATAGACTACTAAGGCAAGGCTGGAGACTACCAGACCATAGACTACCAAGACAAGGCTGACTACTAGACCATAGACTACTAAGGCAAGGCTGGAGACTACCAGACCATAGACTACCAAGACAAGGCTGACTACTAGACCATAGACTACCAAGGCAAGGCTGGAGACTACCAGACCATAGACTACCAAGGCAAGGCTGGAGACTACCAGACCATGACAAGGCTGGAGACTACCAGACCATAGACTACCAAGGCAAAGCTGGAGACTACCAGACCATAGACTACCAAGGCAAGGCTGGAGACTACCAGACCATAGACTACCAAGGCAAGGCTGACTACCAGACCATAGACTACCAAGGCAAGGCTGGAGACTACCAGACCATAGACTACCAAGGCAAGGCTGGAGACTACCAGACCATAGACTACCAAAGTTGTAGACTACCAGACCATAGACTACCAAGGCAAGGCTGACTACCAGACCATAGACTACCAAGGCAAGACTGGACACTACCAGACCATAGACTACCAAGGCAAGGCTGGAGACTACCAGACCATAGACTACCAAGACAAGGCTGACTACTAGACCATAGACTACCAAGGCAAGGCTGGAGACTGCCAGACCATAGACTACCAAGGCAAGGCTGGAGACTGCCAGACCATAGACTACCAAGCCATAGCTGGAGACTACCAGACCATAGACTACCAAGGCAAGGCTGGAGACTACCAGACCATAGACTACCAAGGCAAGGCTGGAGACTACCAGACCATAGACCACCAAGGCATAGCTGGAGACTACCAGACCATAGACTACCAAGGCAAGGCTGGAGACTACCAGACCATAGACTACCAAGGCATAGCTGGAGACTACCAGACCATAGACTACCAAGGCAAGGCTGGAGACTACCAGAACAATAGACTACCAAGGCAAGGCTGGAGACTACCAGACCACAGACTACCAAGGCAAGGCTGGAGACTACCAGACCATAGACTACTAAGGTAAGGCTGGAGACTACCAGACCATATACTACCAAGACAAGGCTGACTACTAGACCATAGGCTACCAAGGCAAGGCTGGAGACTGCCAGACCATAGACTTCAAGGCAAGGCTGGAGACTGCCAGACCATAGACTACCAAGGCAAGGCTGGAGACTACCAGACCATAGACTACTAAGGCAAGGCTGGAGACTACCAGACCATAGACTACCAAGACAAGGCTGACTACTAGACCATAGACTACTAAGGCAAGGCTGGAGACTACCAGACCATAGACTACCAAGACAAGGCTGACTACTAGACCATAGACTACCAAGGCAAGGCTGGAGACTACCAGACCATAGACTACCAAGGCAAGGCTGGAGACTACCAGACCATGACAAGGCTGGAGACTACCAGACCATAGACTACCAAGGCAAAGCTGGAGACTACCAGACCATAGACTACCAAGGCAAGGCTGGAGACTACCAGACCATAGACTACCAAGGCAAGGCTGACTACCAGACCATAGACTACCAAGGCAAGGCTGGAGACTACCAGACCATAGACTACCAAGGCAAGGCTGGAGACTACCAGACCATAGACTACCAAAGTTGTAGACTACCAGACCATAGACTACCAAGGCAAGGCTGACTACCAGACCATAGACTACCAAGGCAAGACTGGACACTACCAGACCATAGACTACCAAGGCAAGGCTGGAGACTACCAGACCATAGACTACCAAGACAAGGCTGACTACTAGACCATAGACTACCAAGGCAAGGCTGGAGACTGCCAGACCATAGACTACCAAGGCAAGGCTGGAGACTGCCAGACCATAGACTACCAAGCCATAGCTGGAGACTACCAGACCATAGACTACCAAGGCAAGGCTGGAGACTACCAGACCATAGACTACCAAGGCAAGGCTGGAGACTACCAGACCATAGACCACCAAGGCATAGCTGGAGACTACCAGACCATAGACTACCAAGGCAAGGCTGGAGACTACCAGACCATAGACTACCAAGGCATAGCTGGAGACTACCAGACCATAGACTACCAAGGCAAGGCTGGAGACTACCAGACCATAGACTACCAAGGCAAGGCTGGAGACTACCAGACCATAGACTACCAAGGCAAGGCTGGAGACTACAAGACCATAGACTACCAAGGCAAGGCTGGAGACTACCAGACCATAGACTACCAAGGTAAAGCTGGAAACTACCAGACCATAGACTACCAAGGCAAAGCTGGAGACTACCAGACCATAGACTACCAAGGCTGGAGACAACCAGACCATAGACTACCAAGGCAAGACTGGAGACTACCAGACCATAGACTACCAAGGCAATGCTGGAGACTACCAGACCATAGACTACCAAGACAAGGCTGACTACTAGACCATAGACTACTAAGGCAAGGCTGGAGACTACCAGACCATAGACTACCAAGACAAGGCTGACTACTAGACCATAGACTACTAAGGCAAGGCTGGAGACTACCAGACCATAGACTACCAATGCAGGGCTGACTACCAGACCATAGACTACCAAGGCAAGGCTGGAGACTACCATACCATAGACTACCACGGCAAGGCTGGAGACTACCAGACCATAGCCTTGGAGACTACAAGACCATAGACTACCAAGGCAAGGCTGGAGACTAACAGACCATAGACTACCAAGGCAAGGCTGGAGACTACCAGACCATAGACTACCAAGGCAAGGCTGAAGACTACCAGACCATGACAAGGCTGGAGACAACCAGACCATAGACTACCAAGGCAAAGCTGGAGACTACCAGACCATAGACTACCAAGGCAAGGCTGGAGACTACCAGACCATAGACTACCAAGGCAAGGCAGGAGACTACCAGACCATAGACTACCAAGGCAAGGCTGGAGACTACCAGACCATAGACTACCATGGCAAGGCTGACTACCAGACCATAGACTACCAAGGCAAGGCTGGAGACTACCAGACCATAGACTACCAAGGCAAGGTTGGAGACTACCAGACCATAGACTACCAAAGTTGTAGACTACCAGACCATAGACTACCAAGGCAAGACTGGACACTACCAGACCATAGACTACCAAGGCAAGGCTGGAGACTACCAGACCATAGCCTTGGAGACTGCAAGACCATAGACTACCAAGGCAAGGCTGGAGACTACCAGACCATTGACTACCAAGACAAGGCTGACTACTAGACCATAGACTACCAAGGCAAGGCTGGAGACTGCCAGACCATAGACTACCAAGGCAAGGCTGGAGACTGCCAGACCATAGACTACCAAGGCATAGCTGGAGACTACCAGACCATAGACTACCAAGGCAAGGCTGGAGACTACCAGACCATAGACTACCAAGGCAAGGCTGGAGACTACCAGACCATAGACTACCAAGGCATAGCTGGAGACTACCAGACCATAGACTACCAAGGCAAGGCTGGAGACTACCAGACCATAGACTACCAAGGCATAGCTGGAGACCACCAGACCATAGACTACCAAGGCAAGGCTGGAGACTACCAGACCATAGACTACCAAGGCAAGGCTGGAGACTACCAGACCATAGACTACCAAGGCAAGGCTGGAGACTACAAGACCATAGACTACCAAGGCCAGGCTGGAGACTGCCAGACAATAGACTACAAAGGCAAGGCTGGAGACTACCAGACCATAGACTACCAAGGCAAGGCTGGAGACTACCAGACCATAGACTACCAAGGTAAAGCTGGAAACTACCAGACCATAGACTACCAAGGCAAAGCTGGAGACTACCAGACCATAGACTACCAAGGCTGGAGACAACCAGACCATAGACTACCAAGGCAAGACTGGAGACAACCAGACCATAGACTACCAAGGCAAGACTGGAGACTACCAGACCATAGACTACCAAGGCAATGCTGGAGACTACCAGACCATAGACTACCAAGGTAAGGCTGGAGACTACCAGACCATAGACTACCAAGGCAAAGCTGGAGACTACCAGACCATAGACTACCAAGGCAGGAGACAACCAGACCATAGACTACCAAGGCAAGACTGGAGACTACCAGACCATAGACTACCAAGGCAATGCTGGAGACTACCAGACCATAGACTACCAAGGTAAGGCTGGACTACCAGACCATAGACTACCAAGGCAAGACTGGAGACTACCAGACCATAGACTACCAAGGCAATGCTGGAGACTACCAGACCATAGACTACCAAGGCAAGGCCGGAGACTACCAGACCATAGACTAACATGGCAAGGCTGGAGACAACCAGACCATAGACTATCAAGGCAAAGCTGGAGACTACCAGACCATAGACTACCAAGACAAGGCTGACTACTAGACCATAGACTACCAAGGCAAGGCTGGAGACTACCAGACCACATACTACCAGACCATAGACAACCAAGACAAGGCTGACAACCAGACGATATACTACCAAGGCAAGGCTGGAGACTACCAGACCATAGACTACCAAGGCAAGGCTGGAGACTACCAGAACATAGACTACCAAGGCAAGGCTGGAGACTACCAGACCATAGACTACCAATGCAAGGCTGGAGACTAGCAGACCATAGACTACCAAGGCAAGGCTGGAGACTACCAGACCATAGACTACCAAGGCAAGGCTGGAGACTACCAGACCATAGACTACCAAAGTTGTAGACTACAAGACCATAGACTACCAAAGCAAGACTGGACACTACCAGACCATAGACTACCAAGGCTGGAGACAACCAGACCATATACTAACAAGGCAAGGCTGGAGACTACCAGAACATAGACTACCAAGGCAAGGCTGGAGACTGCCAGACCATAGACTACCAAGGCAAGGCTGGAGACTACCAGACCATAGACTACCAAGGCAAGGCTGGAGACTACCAGACCATAGACTACCAAGGCAAGGTTGACTACCAGACCATAGACTACCAAGGCAAGGCTGGAGACCACCAGAACATAGACTACCAAGGCAAGGCTGGAGACTACCAGACCATAGACTACCAAGGCAAGGCTGGAGACTGCCAGACCATAGACTACCAAGGCAAGGCTGGAGACAACCAGACCATAGACTAACAAGGTATGGCTGGAGACTACCAGACCATAAACTACCAAGGCAAAGCTGGAGACTACCAGACCATAGACTACCAAGGCTGGAGACAACCAGACCATATACTACCAAGGCAAAGCTGGAGACTACCAGACCATAGACTACCAAGGCTGGAGACAACCAGACCATATACTACCAAGGCAAAGCTGGAGACTACCAGACCATAGACTACCAAGGCTGGAGACTACCAGACCATAGACTACCAAGGCAAGGCTGACTACCAGACCATAGACTACCAAGGCAAGGCTGGAGACTACCAGACCATAGACTACCAAGGCTGGAGACTACCAGACCATAGACTACCAAGGCAAGGCTGACTACCAGACCATAGACTACAAGGCAAGGCTGGAGACTACCAGACCATAGACTACCAAGGCAAGGCTGGAGACTACCAGACAATAGACTACCAAGGCAAGGCTGGAGACTACCAGACCATAGACTACCAAGGCAAGACTGGACACTACCAGACCATAGACTACCAAGGCAAGGCTGGAGACTACCAGACCATAGCCTTGGAGACTGCAAGACCATAGACTACCAAGGCAAGGCTGGAGACTACCAGACCATAGACTACCAAGACAAGGCTGACTACTAGACCATAGACTACCAAGGCAAGGCTGGAGACTGCCAGACCATAGACTACCAAGGCAAGGCTGGAGACTGCCAGACCATAGACTACCAAGGCATAGCTGGAGACTACCAGACCATAGACTACCAAGGCAAGGCTGGAGACTACCAGACCATAGACTACCAAGGCAAGGCTGGAGACTACCAGACCATAGACTACCAAGGCATAGCTGGAGACTACCAGACCATAGACTACCAAGGCAAGGCTGAGACTACCAGACCATAGACTACCAAGGCATAGCTGGAGACCACCAGACCATAGACTACCAAGGCAAGGCTGGAGACTACCAGACCATAGACTACCAAGGCAAGGCTGGAGACTACCAGACCATAGACTACCAAGGCAAGGCTGGAGACTACAAGACCATAGACTACCAAGGCCAGGCTGGAGACTGCCAGACAATAGACTACAAAGGCAAGGCTGGAGACTACCAGACCATAGACTACCAAGGCAAGGCTGGAGACTACCAGACCATAGACTACCAAGGTAAAGCTGGAAACTACCAGACCATAGACTACCAAGGCAAAGCTGGAGACTACCAGACCATAGACTACCAAGGCTGGAGACAACCAGACCATAGACTACCAAGGCAAGACTGGAGACAACCAGACCATAGACTACCAAGGCAAGACTGGAGACTACCAGACCATAGACTACCAAGGCAATGCTGGAGACTACCAGACCATAGACTACCAAGGTAAGGCTGGAGACTACCAGACCATAGACTACCAAGGCAAAGCTGGAGACTACCAGACCATAGACTACCAAGGCAGGAGACAACCAGACCATAGACTACCAAGGCAAGACTGGAGACTACCAGACCATAGACTACCAAGGCAATGCTGGAGACTACCAGACCATAGACTACCAAGGTAAGGCTGGACTACCAGACCATAGACTACCAAGGCAAGACTGGAGACTACCAGACCATAGACTACCAAGGCAATGCTGGAGACTACCAGACCATAGACTACCAAGGCAAGGCCGGAGACTACCAGACCATAGACTAACATGGCAAGGCTGGAGACAACCAGACCATAGACTATCAAGGCAAAGCTGGAGACTACCAGACCATAGACTACCAAGACAAGGCTGACTACTAGACCATAGACTACCAAGGCAAGGCTGGAGACTACCAGACCACATACTACCAGACCATAGACAACCAAGACAAGGCTGACAACCAGACGATATACTACCAAGGCAAGGCTGGAGACTACCAGACCATAGACTACCAAGGCAAGGCTGGAGACTACCAGAACATAGACTACCAAGGCAAGGCTGGAGACTACCAGACCATAGACTACCAATGCAAGGCTGGAGACTAGCAGACCATAGACTACCAAGGCAAGGCTGGAGACTACCAGACCATAGACTACCAAGGCAAGGCTGGAGACTACCAGACCATAGACTACCAAAGTTGTAGACTACAAGACCATAGACTACCAAAGCAAGACTGGACACTACCAGACCATAGACTACCAAGGCTGGAGACAACCAGACCATATACTAACAAGGCAAGGCTGGAGACTACCAGAACATAGACTACCAAGGCAAGGCTGGAGACTGCCAGACCATAGACTACCAAGGCAAGGCTGGAGACTACCAGACCATAGACTACCAAGGCAAGGCTGGAGACTACCAGACCATAGACTACCAAGGCAAGGTTGACTACCAGACCATAGACTACCAAGGCAAGGCTGGAGACCACCAGAACATAGACTACCAAGGCAAGGCTGGAGACTACCAGACCATAGACTACCAAGGCAAGGCTGGAGACTGCCAGACCATAGACTACCAAGGCAAGGCTGGAGACAACCAGACCATAGACTAACAAGGTAAGGCTGGAGACTACCAGACCATAAACTACCAAGGCAAAGCTGGAGACTACCAGACCATAGACTACCAAGGCTGGAGACAACCAGACCATATACTACCAAGGCAAAGCTGGAGACTACCAGACCATAGACTACCAAGGCTGGAGACAACCAGACCATATACTACCAAGGCAAAGCTGGAGACTACCAGACCATAGACTACCAAGGCTGGAGACTACCAGACCATAGACTACCAAGGCAAGGCTGACTACCAGACCATAGACTACCAAGGCAAGGCTGGAGACTACCAGACCATAGACTACCAAGGCTGGAGACTACCAGACCATAGACTACCAAGGCAAGGCTGACTACCAGACCATAGACTACCAAGGCAAGGCTGGAGACTACCAGACCATAGACTACCAAGGCAAGGCTGGAGACTACCAGACAATAGACTACCAAGGCAAGGCTGGAGACTACCAGACCATAGACTACCAAGGCAAGACTGGACACTACCAGACCATAGACTACCAAGGCAAGGCTGGAGACTACCAGACCATAGCCTTGGAGACTGCAAGACCATAGACTACCAAGGCAAGGCTGGAGACTACCAGACCATAGACTACCAAGACAAGGCTGACTACTAGACCATAGACTACCAAGGCAAGGCTGGAGACTGCCAGACCATAGACTACCAAGGCAAGGCTGGAGACTGCCAGACCATAGACTACCAAGGCATAGCTGGAGACTACCAGACCATAGACTACCAAGGCAAGGCTGGAGACTACCAGACCATAGACTACCAAGGCAAGGCTGGAGACTACCAGACCATAGACTACCAAGGCATAGCTGGAGACTACCAGACCATAGACTACCAAGGCAAGGCTGGAGACTACCAGACCATAGACTACCAAGGCATAGCTGGAGACCACCAGACCATAGACTACCAAGGCAAGGCTGGAGACTACCAGACCATAGACTACCAAGGCAAGGCTGGAGACTACCAGACCATAGACTACCAAGGCAAGGCTGGAGACTACAAGACCATAGACTACCAAGGCCAGGCTGGAGACTACCAGACCATAGACTACCAAGATAAAGCTGGAAACTACCAGACCATAGACTACCAAGGCAAAGCTGGAGACTACCAGACCATAGACTACCAAGGCTGGAGACAACCAGACCATAGACTACCAAGGCAAGACTGGAGACAACCAGACCATAGACTACCAAGGCAAGACTGGAGACTACCAGACCATAGACTACCAAGGCAATGCTGGAGACTACCAGACCATAGACTACCAAGGTAAGGCTGGAGACTACCAGACCATAGACTACCAAGGCAAAGCTGGAGACTACCAGACCATAGACTACCAAGGCAGGAGACAACCAGACCATAGACTACCAAGGCAAGACTGGAGACTACCAGACCATAGACTACCAAGGCAATGCTGGAGACTACCAGACCATAGACTACCAAGGTAAGGCTGGACTACCAGACCATAGACTACCAAGGCAAGACTGGAGACTACCAGACCATAGACTACCAAGGCAATGCTGGAGACTACCAGACCATAGACTACCAAGGCAAGGCCGGAGACTACCAGACCATAGACTAACATGGCAAGGCTGGAGACAACCAGACCATAGACTATCAAGGCAAAGCTGGAGACTACCAGACCATAGACTACCAAGACAAGGCTGACTACTAGACCATAGACTACCAAGGCAAGGCTGGAGACTACCAGACCACATACTACCAGACCATAGACAACCAAGACAAGGCTGACAACCAGACGATATACTACCAAGGCAAGGCTGGAGACTACCAGACCATAGACTACCAAGGCAAGGCTGGAGACTACCAGAACATAGACTACCAAGGCAAGGCTGGAGACTACCAGACCATAGACTACCAATGCAAGGCTGGAGACTAGCAGACCATAGACTACCAAGGCAAGGCTGGAGACTACCAGACCATAGACTACCAAGGCAAGGCTGGAGACTACCAGACCATAGACTACCAAAGTTGTAGACTACAAGACCATAGACTACCAAAGCAACACTGGACACTACCAGACCATAGACTACCAAGGCTGGAGACAACCAGACCATATACTAACAAGGCAAGGCTGGAGACTACCAGAACATAGACTACCAAGGCAAGGCTGGAGACTGCCAGACCATAGACTACCAAGGCAAGGCTGGAGACTACCAGACCATAGACTACCAAGGCAAGGCTGGAGACTACCAGACCATAGACTACCAAGGCAAGGTTGACTACCAGACCATAGACTACCAAGGCAAGGCTGGAGACCACCAGAACATAGACTACCAAGGCAAGGCTGGAGACTACCAGACCATAGACTACCAAGGCAAGGCTGGAGACTGTCAGACCATAGACTACCAAGGCAAGGCTGGAGACAACCAGACCATAGACTAACAAGGTAAGGCTGGAGACTACCAGACCATAAACTACCAAGGCAAAGCTGGAGACTACCAGACCATAGACTACCAAGGCTGGAGACAACCAGACCATATACTACCAAGGCAAAGCTGGAGACTACCAGACCATAGACTACCAAGGCTGGAGACAACCAGACCATATACTACCAAGGCAAAGCTGGAGACTACCAGACCATAGACTACCAAGGCTGGAGACTACCAGACCATAGACTACCAAGGCAAGGCTGACTACCAGACCATAGACTACCAAGGCAAGGCTGGAGATTACCAGACCATAGACTACCAAGGCAAGGCTGGAGACTACCAGACAATAGACTACCAAGGCAAGGCTGGAGACTACCAGACCATAGACTACTATGGCAAGGCTGGAGACTACCAGACCATAGACTACTATGGCAAGGCTGGAGACTACCAGACCATAGACTACCAAGACAAGGCTGACTACGAGACCATAGACTACCAAGGCAAGGCTGGAAACTGCCAGACCATATACTACTAAGGCAAGGCTGGAGACTGCCAGACCATAGACTACCAAGGCAAGGCTGGAGACTACCAGACCATAGACTACCAAGGCAAGGCTGGAGACTACCAGACCATAGACTACCAATGCAAGGCTGACTACCAGACCATAGACTACCAAGGCAAGGCTGGAGACTACCATACCATAGACTACCAAGGCTGGAGACAACCAGACCATATACTACCAAGGCAAAGATGGAGACTACCAGACCATAGATTACCAAGGCTGGAGACTACCAGACCATAGACTACCAAGGATGGAGACAACCAGACCATATACTACCAAGGCAAAGATGGAGACTACCAGACCATAGACTACCAAGGCTGGAGACTACCAGACCATAGACTACCAAGGCTGGAGACTACCAGACCATAGACTACCAAGGCAAGGCTGACTACCAGACCATATACTACCAAGGCAAGGCTGGAGACTACCAGACCATAGACTACCAAGGCAAGGCTGGAGACTACCAGACCATAGCCTTGGAGACTACAAGACCATACACAACCAAGGCAAGGCTGGAGACTACCATACCATAGACTACCAAGGCTGGAGACAACCAGACCATATACTACCAAGGCAAAGATGGAGACTACCAGACCATAGACTACCAAGGCTGGAGACTACCAGACCATAGACTACCAAGGCTGGAGACTACCAGACCATAGACTACCAAGACAAGGCTGACTACTAGACCATAGACTACCAAGGCAAGGCTGGAGACTGCCAGACCATAGACTACCAAGGCAAGGCTGGAGACTGCCAGACCATAGACTACCAAGGCAAGGCTGGAGACTACCAGACCATAGACTACTAAGGCAAGGCTGGAGACTACCAGACCATAGACCACCAAGACAAGGCTGACTACTAGACCATAGACTACCAAGGCAAGGCTGGAGACTGCAAGACCATAGACTACCAAGGCATAGCTGGAGACTAACAGACCATAGACTACCAAGGCAAGGCTGGAGACTACCAGACCATAGACTACCAAGGCAAGGCTGGAGACTACCAGACCATAGACTACCAAGACAAGGCTGACTACTAGACCAAAGACTACCAAGGCAAGGCTGGAGACTACAAGACCATAGACTACCAAGGCAAGGCTGGAGACTACCAGACCATAGACTACCAAGGCAAGGCTGGAGACTACCAGACCATAGACTACCAAGACAAGGCTGGAGACTACCAGACCATAGCCTTGGAGACTACAAGACCATAGACAACCAAGGCAAGGCTGGAGACTACCAGACCATGGCAACGCTGGAGACTACCAGACCATAGACTACCAAGGCAAAGCTGGAGACTACCAGACCATAGACTACCAAGGCAAGGCTGGAGACTACCAGACCATAGACTACCAAGGCAAGGCTGGAGACTAGCAGACCATAGACTAGCAGACCATAGACTACCAAGGCAAAGCTGGAGACTACCAGACCATAGACTACCAAGGCAAGGCTGGAGACTACCAGACCATAGACTACCAAGGCAAGGCTGGAGACTAGCAGACCATAGACTACCAAGTCAAGGCTGGAGACTACCAGACCATAGACTACCAAGGCAAGGCAGGGGACTACCAGACCATAGACTACCAAGGCAAGGCTGGAGACTACCAGACCATAGACTACCAAGGCAAGGCTGACTACCAGACCATAGACTACCAAGGCAAGGCTGGAGACTACCAGACCATAGACTACCAAGGCAAGGCTGGAGACTACCAGACCATAGACTACCAAAGTTGTAGACTACCAGACCATAGACTACCAAAGCAAGACTGGACACTACCAGACCATAGATTACCAAGGCTGGAGACAACCAGATCATAGACTACCAAGGCAAGGCTGGAGACTACCAGACCATAGACTACAAAGGCAAGGCTGGAGACTACCAGACCATAGCCTTGGAGACTACAAGACCATAGACTACCAAGGCAAGGCTGGAGACTACCAGACCATAGACTACCAAGGCAAGGCTGGAGACTACCAGACCATAGACTACCAAGGCAAGGCTGGAGACTACCAGACCATAGACTACCAATGCAAGGCTGGAGACTACCAGACCATAGACTACTAAGGCAAGGCTGGAGACGACCAGACCATAGACTACCAAGACAAGGCTGACTACTAGACCATAGACTAACAAGGCAAGGCTGGAGACTGCCAGACCATAGACTACCAAGGCAAAGCTGGAGACTACCAGACCATAGACTACCAAGGCAAGGCTGGAGACTACCAGACCATAGACTACCAAGGCAAGGCTGGAGACTACCAGACCATAGACTACTAAGTCAAGGCTGGAGACGACCAGACCATAGACTGCCAAGACAAGGTTGACTACCAGACCATAGACTACCAAGGCAATGCTGGAGACTACCAGACCATAGACTACCAAGGCAAGGCTGGAGACTACAAGACCATAGACTACCAAGGCAAGGCTGGAGACTGCCAGACAATAGACTACAAAGGCAAGGCTGGAGACTACCAGACCATAGACTGCCAAGGCAAGGCTGGAGACTACCAGACCATAGACTACCAAGACAAGGTTGACTACCAGACCATAGACTACCAAGGCAATGCTGGAGACTACCAGACCATAGACTACCAAGGCAAGGCTGGAGACTACAAGACCATAGACTACCAAGGCAAGGCTGGAGACTGCCAGACAATAGACTACAAAGGCAAGGCTGGAGACTACCAGACCATAGACTGCCAAGGCAAGGCTGGAGACTACCAGACCATAGACTACCAAGGTAAGGCTGGAAACTACCAGACCCTAGACTACCAAGGCAAAGCTGGAGACTACCAGACCATAGATTCCCAAGGCTGGAGACAACCAGACCATATACTACCAAGGCAAGGCTGGAGACTACCAGACCATAGACTACCAAGGCAAGGCTGGAGACTACCAGAACATAGACTACCAAGGCAAGGCTGGAGACTATCAGACCATAGACTACCAATGCAAGGCTGACTACCAGACCATAGACTACCAAGGCAAGGCTGGAGACTACCAGACCATAGACTACCAAGGCAAGGCTGGAGACCACCAGACCATAGACTACCAAAGCAAGGCTGGAGACTACAAGAACATAGACTACCAAGGCAAGGCTGGAGACTGCCAGACCATAGACCACCAAGGCAAGGCTGGAGACTACCAGACCATATACTACCAGACCATAGACTACCAAGACAAGGCTGACTACCAGACCATAGACTACCAAGGCAAGGCTGGAGACTACCAGACCATAGAATACCAAGGCAAGGCTGGAGACTACAAGACCATAGACTACCAAGGCAAGGCTGGAGACTGCCAGACGATAGACTACAAAGGCAAGGCTGGAGACTACCGGACCATAGACTACCAAGGCAAGGCTGGAGACTACCAGACCATAGACTACCAAGGTAAGGCTGGAGACTACCAGACCATAGACTACCAAGGCAAGGCTGGAGACTACCAGACCATAGACTACCAAGGCAAGGCTGGAGACTACCAGACCATAGACTACCAAGGCAAGGCTGGAGACTACCAGACCATAGACTACCAAGGCAAGGCTGGAGACTTCCAGACCATAGACTACCAAGGCAAGGCTGGAGACTACATACACACATACATCTGTCATGATGGCAGAGTTATAACCTGTCGTCAAGGCTGGACTATAATCCTAATCTCTTCCGTTTGTCTGTTGGAAGAGAATAGCAGGCTAATATGGCAGGATGAGGTCTACAACCAGAAAGGAAACCTGGGCTAATATGTCACAACTATGAGGTCAGAGCAGCAGATGCAGTTGCCAAACAAACACACACATAGGTCTGTTTACTCCACAGAGGGAAACCCCAGATCAGGGTGAGGGGTACATGTGTGGGGTCAGAAATAAACGTATCCCACATTTAGACCTCTTATTGATTATTTAATGAATTAATCAATAAGACGAGATCTAAATCACAACAGTAGATCAATACTCCTACTGATCTTCTACTGTTGTGATTAAGTCACGCTGAAATGACTGTGTAGACCTACCTGTTTCCCACATAGGCCTATATCCATAATTGACAGAAGGTTCCTATTAATGTGTCATAATTAACATTACAGAGCATTGCACATGAAACTAATAAATCCAGGCCTATCTCCAATAATATTATATGGCTGTGATTAGACCTTTTCTAAATAATGAATATGTGGTCTACGTTTTGGCTAAAATAAACACTGCCTTCACATGTTTAGAGACTGTGTTGAGACTATAATTGTGGTATACAAGTGTAGACCTATGGCTGGTCTAAAATGCCCAGGTCAGAGCATTGCATAGCCTACCTCATTGAGTGGCCCTATGGATGCAGCAACAGGAATTATTTAGCTCAGTGTTCTGTCTTCATTCTGCAACATGCAGATGGTCTCAGAGCAAGGGATCTGATGCTGCATGCTTTATTGGAAACGTTGCTTTGGAGGAGCAAGTCAGTGTGTGGGTCAGTAGGTACAGTATGTGTTATTATTAGATACATTCACAGATAGTCAACTATTACATCCTTTTTATATGGGGCTCCCGAGTGGGCAGCGGTCTAAGGAACAGCATCTCAGCGCTTGAGGCGTCATTACAGACACCTTGGTTAGAATCCAGGCTGTATCACAACCGGCCGTGATTGGGAGTCCCATTGGGCAGCGCACAATTGGCCCTGCATCGTTCGGGTTTGGCCGGTGTAGGCCAAACCCGAACAGGCTATTCCCGCGCACGCGCGTCGGATCACACAGGTTCACTGGGTCCAGCGCGCGCTCGGGTACTTGTGTTAGAGGGATTTCAAGCCGAGAGCGAGGGATTCCCCTGTGATCTCCACCTCTGCGCTCCGATGCCTTGCCAAATGAGGGCAGTTCTATTCCATCGTCATGATAATAATTGCGGTTGTTTTTTAGTCCACATGTGAAGCTTGCTTAAATTGCGTGTTATTCCAGTTTACTCCGTTTGAGGTTTACATCAATTATATCCCCAATACAACGGATTTTGCCTTCATACGTAGCCTAGTTTATGTTAGCTGAAAGCTAACTAGCGCTGTAGGCTACAGAAACTCACAAGCCTTCACGTTCACAAACCTGCCGGAAAAGGGTTAGCCTCGGGTCTAGTGAGATATTCTCCGTCTCTCAAAACTCTCCTCCCGCTTGGATATAAACCCGTAAACTGGACGGGAGAGAACTGGCCAATGCGCTCCAGTTGCGCACAGCACGACTCTGATAAACCATCTACTTTCTCTTTCATCCCGACGGTCACCTGACTGTAAAACTATCCCCGGCTTAATTAACTCGCCAACATTAGTTTCCTACACTGCTAATTTAGTTAGCCAACATATCTCAATCGCTTCCAGGTACCCATGTACCGTAGTAGCCAGATCAGGGATATCGACAGGTTGTCCTCTGCCAAGTAGAAACAGGGACACGCTTTCCGCTAAAAATACCTGTCCACGACTATATTTGGCTTGGCTGGATCACAATCACATCTCTAAAATAGTCGGTCTCGCCCCGGCACAATGAATTGGGCCCTCTGCTATCTCACACAGCCGCAGCGCCAGCATCTAAATTTAGCTTCAGCGCTTGCGTCAATCACGCGCTTCAGTGCGTCAAGCCCTGACCCCGCCTCCGGGGGCTGATCATTGGCCAGGATCAGAACGTGGCCAAGAAATACGCGTCTACTGATTGGCTGTCGTTGATTTACTGTTCTCAGTGGCTCCAGCTGCCTCATTTATTGTTGAGTTTGATGGCTGCGCCGAGACTAATCTAGAATAACCACTACACACACACACACACACACACAGATCTGGCTCTTTCATGGGAAGGCTCACACAAAATCATTATACAGTATTTGTACAGTAGGCTATTGTCTTATTAAATGATCAGTGGCAATAAAAATATTAGGTAATATTACATTACATTACTGCGCCCTTACTACAGTGTAATTATTCCTGTAAGCACAGTGTAACATGTTTTGAAGTGAATTTGGACATGTTTTTAACAGGCTGTTGTTTCACAGGTTGTTAAAAGCCTGACAGACTTGAGGTTAATGAAACAGATATCAGAACAGAGAACGCGAGTGTAGAGGCAGTTCTATTCCATGGAAAAGGCAATTGGAGAACGGAGATGGAGAAGTGTGGTTGAGAGGTGGAGGGGTGAGGAGGTAAGGTGGAGGGTAAGGAGGAGAGGTGGAGGGGTGAGCAGGAGAGGTGTGAAGGAGAGTTGGAGAGGTGTGGGGGAGAGGTGGAGGGGTGAGGGGGTAAGGTGGAGGGCTGAGCCGGAGAGGTGGAGAGGTGTGAGGAGGAGAGGTGGTGAGGAGGAAAGGTAGAGGGGTCAGGTGGAAAAGACATGTTGAGGAAAGGTGAGGAAGCAAGGTGAAGAGGTGGAATGTGGAGGAGAGGTGGAACGTGGAGAGGAGAGTTGGAGGGGTGAAGAAGTGGAATGTGGAGGGGAGAGGGCAATCAGTCAATACGGAGACCTTCCTTTAGCCTTTAGGCCAGTGATGTATTTGGGTTCATGTTCAAGTGATCTCTATTTATCTCTATATCTCTATATATCAACAGGCCTGGGGGATTGTCTGAGAAACTCTGTTGCCCCCCCCCCTCCAGTGATGTGGTTCCTGCAGGAGCACTGACTGGATTGGATAGGTAAAACAAGGTTTCCATTGTGTGTGAAGTGAAATGCAAACAGGCGTATCCTATGTTTGCTGTACTCATCAAACTTCTCATCATCAGTGGGCTCTGTATGAACTCTTGAGTATGTGTCACATCAAACAACATAATTCCATTTGCATGCTGATGTTCATTAGGTTACTGATTTCATTTGTTTAATGCTCAGTTATTTGCACTTCATAAGAGCAAAAATTATTATTCTTAAAAATGATACCCACTTGACATATGTGGCTGATGATGTTGTGTGACAGGGTGGTCTGGTTTAAAGAGCTCAAATAGTTTGATAGGCTTACATAATGGAGTAGCCTATTTACAGACTGTTATGAACAGGTGGCTCATTCATCCTCCCTCCTTCCCCTGTAACTATTACCCAGGTCCTTGTAAATGAGAATGTGTTGTCAGTCATCTTACCTAGTAAAATAAGGTTTAAAAAATAAAATACAAAAATGACAAATTAATTGATGATATGTAAACTATTATGGTGGAAAATGCTTAATAAAAAACGACTTCAGATCCCGGAAATGAATGTGCAACTACCAGAATGTAATGGAAAAAACTACATGTACAGTAGACACTTGCTCGCCCTCGCCTGGGCATTTCTGAAACTATTCATTCCTGAAATCATAAGATCAACTCGCTCTCACTCACTCAACCATCCATCTCTCTCTCTCCCTCTCGCTCTTTTTCTGGCACACAGCGTGCGGGGCTTATGTGTCTAGTACTGTACCGCGAGGCCGGGCCGAGGGAGCTCTACAGTGAGTGACGTCACCTCTCCCATGGCGTCACATTGACGTAGCGCATACCAGGCGCTCTATGAGGAGGCAGACTCACATAAATGCTGTATTAGACTTTCTCCCTCAGACCGCGCACATAAACAATCCCGCACTACGGCTTTACATCTGCGCGCATCATCACTGGCACAATACACAGGATCACTCTGAAACACACTTTTAAAACACACACCGGACTATATTCTAGCCTACTTTCCTTTAGAATAATTAAAGGAAAAACAAAAAGAAAGAATAGCTTTTTTTTTCTGTGGCTCCATCCTCAACGAGTTCTGCAAATATACGTGTTACTTTTCAGCAGCTTTGGTAATTTTTGTAATTATTCTGGATCTATACAGGAGACTTTATGTTGGGTTAATAACACATGTAAAGACGGAACCGCTACAGCAAACAAGTAAGTTACTGTCTATACTTATGGGAATAAATTACTTTCTCTCATATTCTAAAGACCACTTAATTAATTATTACATTAGGCTACTAGACTATTGGTCTCATAGAGAAACATAATTAGTTGTAGGTTCCCCTGCACACCGGATTGTTATATTGTTAAAACACGAGCGTTGTCTTTAACTTTCTCGTGCATGATGACCTGTTGATTTGGCAAACTCGTGAGCTCGGGAGCCTCGGTGTGTGTGTTTGGTGTCACCGAGGGCAGATGGAACCGAATTTGAATTTAATTTGCTGAAGGAAGGTATCATATTCTTTGTGGTTGTCATGGAAATGGATGCCTCTCAGTCAGACAATGAAGTGGGAGACATAGGCAGTATTAGGCACTAATGGAGCTGAGTGAAGAACACAGACAGACAGTCAGACAGGCTGAGAGTAGAGGAGGGCTGACATCAAGGCTCTTATTATCTCCACTGTTATAAAGGACATGATTGTGTATTAATTCAGCTTTATGTGGACATCATGTTTGATGCCTTTGCAATAGTTATAAAACAAAACACATAGTTTGCTGTACGTGTGTGAGTGAGCGTGTCAGACTAATACCTCGCCTTTCATTCCCGGCTATACGGGAATAGTTGAATTGGTAAAACCCTGAGAGCTTGTTGGTCTGTGTGCTGGGTGAATATTAGCCCTGGGCCTATAGTACAGACATCTTACATATGAGAATTTTTCATGAGACGATTTTATATTATTGAAATAAATCTGACTGCAAGTTGCAGAAGAACGTGCAGGCAGCTTTAGTTTAATTTCAAATGATTTATGTTGACATCATTTATCCCAACAGGTTGGTTTCTCATAGTTTAGAACAAACAGTGTACCTACAAAATAACAATACCTACAAAATAAAACATATTGTTTTATAAACACTAGTACAGCCGGTGACCAACTTTAAATGTCCTCTGTCTGTCTGTCGTTTGTCTGTCTGTTTGTATTTCTGACTGTCTCTCTAAATGTCTGTCTGTGTGTAGCATGTGGTTTGTCTGAATAAGACAGGCCTGTCATTGCTCACATTATTGCTCACATGATCAGGGGAAACAAATATTGACATTAATAATGTTTGATCTATAGCTTTGCCTCTTTCTGAAGTTGAGTTACTGCCATTGAACGTGGATCTTGACCTAATGTCATCCTGGAGCAAGGAGGTCCATGACTCGAAGTCAGGCTTAAGGTTGGTCTGACCACCCAGTCTGGTATCATACACTAGACATAACATAGTAGATGTAAATCCAGGACACTCAAATTAGTATGCCATGTTTATATACATATCTTTTTTAACCTTTATTTAACTGGGCACGTCAGTGAGGAACAAATTCTTATTTTCAACGAAGGCCTGTTCAGGGGCAGAATGACAGATTTGTACCTTGGCAGCTCAGGGGTTTGAACTTGCAACCTTCCGGTTACTAGTCCAACACTCTAACCACTAGGCTACCTTGCCGCCCCATTATGTTTGGTATAGTTACATATATTGGTATTGGTTACTTAAGGAAAAACTAAAGGTGGTCAGGGTGGATGGGTCGGTGTATAAGATAAATGTCTAGCAACCCAAAGGTTGCGTGTTCCACTCTCATCATGGACAACTTTAGTATTTTAGCTAATTAGCAACTTTCCTACTACTTAATATTTTTAGCTACTTTGCAAATCTTTGGCATGTTAGCTAACTCTTTTCCTAACCCTAAATATAACATTAATCCCGTCGCTAACCCATCCCATAATTTTAACCCTTTAGCCTAACTCCTAATCTTAACCTTAACCTTAACCCCTAACCCTAACCCTTAGCCTACCTAACGCTAGCCAACTAGATAATGTTAGCATTAGCCACCTAGCCACCTAGCTAACTTTAGCCACAACAAATTGGAATTCGTAACATATCATACATTTTGCAATATCATAACTTATTGTATGTTTTGCAAATTCGTAACACACTGTAGGACACTTGCGATTCATAACATATCATAAGAAATGGATGATGGACATCCTGAAATGAATACCATTTGCAACGTAACATATCATACTAAATGGAGTACCTCAGATTTACTACAGAATAAAACTACATGCTCTGAGACCAGGTTGGACCCCCAGACCAATACCCTACTTTTTTTTTACATTTAGGAATCAGTCAGATTCTCAAATATATCCACCAAGTTACTTTTGCATCTCCAATTCACACAGCAGTCTCTGGTCCATATCATTTCTTTGAAGGCCAGAATTTGTATCTTTCACAATGAGATGTGTGGTATGAGTTTCTCTCAGGCGGTTAAAATTGGTTTTGGGTGTGTAGACAGACACAGGCACACACACACACACACACACACACACACACACACACACACACACACTGTCTCCTCTTTTTGACAGCTTAGCTCCTCAGGGCTAATTTACTGTACTTGTATATTTCTCCAGCCCTCCTTTATCTCTTCTCTTTTCTCTATCTGTTTGCTGGAAGCCTCGCGCTGACTGGCTTATTGGCGTGGGGGGCTATACCGGGCGCTTTGGGGCGCGTGCTTCACGGCTCTTTCGCCGTTCTCTAGGATACCGGGGCGCTCGGCCCAGCACCCACCGGCAGGCTCGAGAGAGAAACAGAGAGAGGAGACCCTTCTGCCCTGTGTTCACATTATGGACACACACAGACCAGTGCAATTGTAGCTTTTTTCGTAGCCCTTTTGTCTACATATCTCTGTATGTTGATGGGAGACTGTTACAGAGGAGTGTAAATGCTTTTTAAAATCTGGATTATGTTGTTGAATTGTATTGTATTGTTGTATGTCTAAATTCTATAATGTATTGATTGTTGCTGCCTTCTTGGCCAGGTCTCCCTTGAAAAATAGACTATTAGTCTCAATGGGCTTTTCCTGGTTAAATAAAGGTTAACACTTTTTTGTTAAAAAAAGGGGGCTATTTTAAAAAGCGTAAAATGCATATAGCCTTTTTGCTCTCAAACGCGTTACAGGCGATTTGCTTTATTTCGGTCTGACACCAATTCAATATGATCTATTACCACAGCACACTGAATTACAAAACAAACAACAAATCATGTCATTGAATACAATGACCTCCACGTCTATGAAGTATAAACAATTGAGACAGATTATTACATTTACTTTCCTGATTAGCCTAGCATTCTGGTGTGGCAGAGATTGAGAATGTTAGAGACTGAGAGAAGCGACTGTCTGTATCCTGGTGAGGTTCATGTTATAATTGAGCCTAACTCATTCTCCAGACATTGAGTGAATAATAGGCATAGAAACATGTCAGACAAAGCAACAACAAACAACGTGTTAGATCCCAAGGCTATAGTTTCAGATGTTGTCAGCCCGCAGGCCTATTGGAAACGTGATAATGTTAAGAACCTATCCAAACAGAGTTCAACTTTTAAGTGATCTCCAAAAAGACTGCATGTCTCCCGGCCGGGACGGTTCAGAGAATGAGTCCGGAGAGGGAGGACTGGACCACGGAGAGAATTAGTCCGGGTATGGGTCCGTGTTTGTAGGTGAGTGCTGCAGAGAGGGGGCGCTAGGCGCTTTGAAATCTCTTGTCTGCGGTGAGCTGTGCTCTAGCTGGCAGCAAAACGCACTGGGAGCGGAGAGGTTTCGGTTCTGTGAATCATAACTTACTCAGGTGGATATTGTAACCTATTTTCTCTTTCCAATAACGAACCCCTTTGAACCCTGAGACCTGTAAGTCAATGAGCCTCAGACTAGTGCGGGAAAGAACCACTGGCAATTTTAACAAAATGATAGCCCTGCTCTTTTGAAGACACTTGTTTTATGAATTGCAAATAACTAGTTTCATTTAATATTATTGTTTGTTTGAAAAAGTTTTAATATGATAATTGAATAGATTCATATGATATTTCACGATATAGATAATTGTTAGATTTAGATATTAAGTTATTCTAGTTTTTCTTTTAGTCTATATTATTTTAGTCTATTCTCACCAATCTTCAATATTTTACTTTTATAAGAGTTGAAATTAGAATTCAAAATGATTGCTCTATTTCTGAGTTGTAGGCTAAATTATATAGAGAGGTTATAGATAATATCTGTTCACTTCTGTATTTGGTATTAAAGTATTCATTCAATGAGCGCTATGGGATGCTTGCAGATTTTCTTATTGCTAAATTATAATTGTACTTATAATAATGTATATTCCTCCAATCTTCTGTCGCAGGTCTGTGGATCTCTCTTTCTAGGTCTGACCTTTAATTCTGTATCACACCTTTACGCCTGCTGGTTTTCCCCTCATCACTGAGAATTCATTTTATTCTGTTCATGTTTTAATTTCTGTGCGTTTTGTTCCATCCGGTAATCTGTGTAGGCTATATTATGTGCGACTTTATTCCGCTCTTTCTGAATGTATTGTATTTGTGCAGTAAACTATGTCATCCGTGTCGGTGTGCTTTGGGAGTTCCCATGTCTCTGGTTGTGACCGGTGTTTCTTTCCTCCAGACCCGGGTTCGGAAGAGCGCGCCCAGCCGAGCTCAGAGTCCCGGCTACCGGACAGCCCCTTCGAGTACTCCCCGCTCCCGGTCCCCCACCACAGTCGCATCAGTCCCCAGCCCCCCACACAGAACACAATTCAGCGCGAGGCATTCACACCAGGTACTGAAAAACACCGGGAATAGGCCCGGGTCGTCGTCGCACCTGTCCTGAGTTGGTGCTTTTAAAACCTGTTTCAAATGCACGTGTAGTTTTCAAACTGTTATTCTGCCATGTGTTTCTTCATTCAGTCAGCCGTGTCTCACGCTAGGTCTATAGTGCGTTTATTTTATTAAGTACAATATTAGGCCTATATATTTAGAAATGTTTATATAACAAACCATATAGTTTAGACCAACAACATAATTTATTATTTTAATTTAACCGATATTGAATGGTCTAAATGGTAATTTGATATATTCCAAGTCAGTTCTGATTTATAATTCTACGCGTGTTGTGTCAGTGAGTGCGCGCGAGTTGACATTTCCATCTGTAGAGACGGGGACGGAAATAGTCTTCAGAAACTAGACACACCGACTTTAAAAGCAGGACCAAAAAATCGAATTAGTTAAATCTGTAGATATCGATCTGCTTAATGAACTTAGTGAGGTTAAACGTCTTAAACCTTCGAGGCCAAAATAAAGTAGCCTAATTTAAAAGCACATGTATTTTCTCCTGATAGATTAAGGTGATAAAGGTAGTCTGTCCCGCCGGTATAGGAACACATGGGGCCCTCGAGCCTGCGGTTAGAGGCGACCACAGCCTCTAGGACAAAAACCCGTTCTGGGTTTCTGCATCATACCTGTATTTAGATCAAGTTTACATACTGGTACAAAAACCAACACACAAAATAAGATTTAGATCGAATGTTTTAAATCGCTGTCTGCGGTCAATCTGTTTCAATCTGCGTGTGTGCGTGTGTTTTGACTCTAATATTTAGGTAGAATTATCAAGTCTGCCCATATGAGTGTCCATTAAAACTTTAAAAAATATATATATATATGTATATATATATATATATACACTTCTTTTTTTTACAACTTCTGAATGTTTCCTTGATGATAGAATGTATTGTGTATTTACTTATGCACTTCATGTCTTGTTTGTTAGATCTATGGCATTCTGACAATGAACAAGCACGCTCAGTTTTTGGAACGGATGCATTGTGTCCAGTTGAAATGCACACCTCGAGGTTAGAGACTGCTTCTCTCTGATCATCATACCACACACGTACACGTACACGTGCACACACACACACACGCTTATCCAGCCAGGTCACCCGTTATACAATTCAGTATTCAACTTCCATCCATGTCTGTGCAAGTGGGGAGATGACCTGGAAGTTGTTTGTGATATGTTTGTTTTAAGCCTATCCCAAACCTTAACTTTACCTTAACCATTCGAAGTTCATGTCTGAACTTTACCCTAAATTGAACATTTCAAAGTTATTGTCTAATCTTAACCTTAAACACACGAAATTTGAAGTTTGGAACAACTTCGAAATTTGACGTTCCAGTATGTGGATGAAAGTCTAATGCTGTCGTGAGATTCTGAGAGCTGGTAGCATTTATCTGCCTGGCTTGTCTGTTCTGAATCCTCACTGTTTAACACACATGTAGCTTAAGCACACACTCACACATGCATGCACTCAAATACTCATGCATGTTGTACACACAAGCATACACACACATTCTTCACTGACACATACACACTCACACATGCACAAACTTGCTGTCAGGTGGAGGTCGTGGTGTTTGAATGAAACGGGTGTTTTCGGTTTTTGGGATATAATCTGGTGTCATTAGAGTGCTTCTGGCTTGTTTTTAACATGACACTGCATTGTCTGAATATGTGTGTGTGTGTTTACTCAGAAGTAGATGTGTGTGCATAGGGGCACGTGAGGAGAAGGTACACGCATCAGTTAGGGTTGTGTTTATATCATCACTATGTGTGTGAATGGGTGTGTGTCCATACGTGCATGTATGCGTTTGACTTCAGGCAAGGTAGGTGGAGTAGTCTTATAAGGAGGCGTTTCAATTGGAATTAACACATCAGCCCCCCCTCCCCCACTGTTGGATAGACCCAGGAAACATCTCTCTCTCTTCCTTTTCTCCCCTTGAAGACACAGGCAGTTACAAATCCCCTTCATCTCTGTACACCTGTAGGCCTGTTTCCGCGTGGGTAGTGCAACTGCCTGGGTCACTCGCGAGGCCGTCATAGAAATAAAAGAAAACTCTGGCGGTTGCTCGAGTGCAGCCGTGCTCGCCCACTCCTTTCCAGACGGATGGAACTCGCGCACTCTGAGAAGGTTTGAGTCAGACCTCCAAACTCCCCCCTGACCTCGTGTCTCTCGCGCGTCCCGGTGGTTACACTTTAGCCCTGTGGCTCACCCATGGTGACATCTGTATCTCTGTCTCTAATATAGGTGTCTCCCGCTGGAAGGTGTGTCATGCCAGGGCTTCGAGCCCACAGGTGAAGTCACGTAGCCAAAATGTACAGTTATATTGTGTTCACTGGTCAAAACGGACTTAATAAATATGTAATTTAGTTACGTTTGTGCCTGCGCCATGTGCGTAGGGCAATTGTACACAGTTGTTAAGAGTCCGCAGAGGAAAGGAGTCGTGCAGGAAAAATGATGGTAGTAGGCTTGATAAGTCACATATTTTACTAAATAAATATGACGCGTGGGAACAAGACGATTACGGCACAGCGCGCGCAGAGCGTCAATGGGAACCGCGCGCTGTTGACAGTTCCCTTCTCGAGAGCGAAGAGCAAACACCACAAACCCTGGGCACTTACGACACACGCAGACACACACACACACACACACACGCACACACACACACACACACACACACACACACACACACACACACGCACACACACACACACACACACAGGTAGGCTAACACATTAGAGCCCAGGCTCACCTCGGCCTCTAAAGAGGTGGAAAATGTTGGAGTCATTAAAACTCGTTTTTCAACCACTCCACACATTTCTTGTTAACAAACTACAGTTTTGGCAAGTCAGTTAGGACATCTACTTCCAACAATTGTTTACAGACAGATTATTTCATTTATTTACATACACTAAGGCGGCAGCGTAGCCTAGTGGTTAGAGCGTTGGACTAGTAACCGGAAGGTTGTGAGTTCAAACCCCCAAGCTGACAAGGTACAAATCTGTCGTTCTGCCCCTGAACAGGCAGTTAACCCACTGTTCCCAGGCCGTCATTGAAAATAAGAATGTGTTCTTAACTGACTTGCCTGGTTAAATAAAGGTAAAATAAATAAAAAATAAAAGTTGACTGCCATTAAACAGCTTGGAAAATTCCAGAAAATGATGGTATGGCTTTAGAAGCTGCTGATAATTACATAATTTGAGTCAATTGGAGGTGTACCTGTGGATGTATTTCAAGGCCTACCTTCAAACTCTGTGCCTCTGCTTGACATCATGGGAAAATCAAAAGATATCAGCCCTCATAAAAAAATTGTTGACCTCCACAAGTCTGGTTGATCCTTGGGAGCAATTTTCAAATGCCTGAAGGTACTACGTTCATCTGTACAAACAATAGTATGCAATTATAAACACCATGGGACCACGCAGCCATCATACTTCTCAGGAAGGAGACGTGTTCTGTCTCCTAGAGATGAACGTACTTTGGTGCGAAAAGTGCAAATCAATCCCAGAACAACAGCAAAGGACCTTGTGAAGATGCTGGAGGAAACATGTACAAAAGTATCTATATCCACAGTAAAACGAGTCCTATATCGACATAACCTGAAAGGCCGCTCAGCAAGGAAGACGCCACTGCTCTAAATCCGCCATAAAAAAGCCAGACTACGGTTTGCAACTGCACATGGGGACAAAGATCATACTTTTTGGAGAAATGTCCTCTGGTCTGATGAAACAGAAATATAACTGTTTGGCCATAATGACCGTCGTTATGTTTGGAGGAAAAAGGGTGAGGCTTGCAAGCCGAAGAACACCATCCCAACTGTGAAGCATGGGGGTGACAGCATCATGTTGTGGGGGTGCTTTGCTGCAGGAGGGACTGGTGCACTTCACAAAATAGATGGCATCATGAGGTAGAAAAATGATGTGGATATATTGAAGCAACATCTCAAGACATCAGTCAGGAAGTTAAAGCTTGGTTGCAAATGGGTCTTCCAAATGGACAATGACCCCAAGCATACTTCCAAAGTCGTGGCAAAATGACCTAAGGACAACAAAGTCAAGGTATTGGAGTGGCCATCACAAAGCCCTGACCTCAATCCCATAGAAAATGTGTAGGCAGAACTGAAAAAGCGTGTGCGAGCAAGGGGGGCCTACAAACCTGACTCAGTTACACCAGCTCTGTCAGGAATGAATGGGCTACCCGAAACATTTGACCCAAGATAAAGAAATTAAAGGCAATGCTACCAAATACTAATTGAGTGTTTTTAAACTTCTGACCCACTGGGAATGTGATGAAAGAAATAAAAGCTGAAATAAATCAATCTCTCTACTATTATTCTGACATTTCACATTCTTAAAATAAGGTGGTGATCCTAACTGACCTAAGACAGAGAATTCTTACTAGGATTAAAATGTCAGGAATTGTGAAAAACTGATTTGAAATGTATTTGGCTAAGGTGTATATAAACTTCTGACTTCAACTATATATATTATTATTATGATGATAATTATACAAATCTTAACAATTATTGTTGTTATTATTATTATTAACTTGTGGTTACATTGTGGGCTGTGTGTGTGATCCCTAGTCTAAGACAGAGGTCGTTATGATAATTAACCTCTTCCTTGATTCATTGTGTACACGCCCGCGCACACTCACAGTTCCCCATCCTATCTTTGAGCTCGTAATGGCGGTATGTGACAGAACATGTGTGTGGCTGGTTGTTTTAGAGGCCAGAGTTAGTAAGGGTCCAGCACCATGAGGGGTCCATTAACATTTAATGATACAGGCCTCATTTAGTCCCCAAACGATAGATAAACTTGGGCAAAAGACACACACACACACACACACACACACACACACACACACACACACACACACACACACACACACACACACACACACACACACACACACACACACACACACACACACACACACACACACACACACACACACACACACACACAGCCACTCACACACAGTACACACTAACAAACTTCTCCTACAGTTTGGCTGTGCTGGAGTGAGGGTTGTGTTGTGTGTGTGGTTGTATTTATGGCTGTGGGTGATTATGACCAGGTGTGTTGAATGCAAAGTGGATGGGGATTTAATCTGGGGCTCATTCAGTTCGAGAAAACGTAAGAAAAAGTTGTGAAATTATTTTTAAAAAGACAGTTGTTATCGGACAAGTTAAGGTACATTCCAAAACGTTTTCTTCCGTTTCCTGTCGAGTGAACAAGAACCGCTGAGCTTAGCTTCACTGATTGGCTAATGTGTTTTTTTCTGCTTCACCGATTGGCTAACATGTTTTTATTTGCTTGACTAATTGGCTAATGAGTGTCATATTAAGGGAATTACACTAACATCTTCCTCACATGTTTCATACTATTGCATTATGTGCATCTGTTAACTGCATAAACAATCAACGTCATAAATAGGGAGGAGATCCTGCTGTTTTGTGGGTTTCAGCACCAAACTGTGACCATCACCTCCCCAACATTCTCACACACACGCTTACACTCTCACTATCACTACAATGTTGATGTTTAAATTCTGTATATAACACAACAACCTGATTTTCTTTCTTTCTTTCTCTCTTTCTCTCTCTCTCGCTCTCTCTCGCCGTCTCTCTCTCTCTCTCTCTCTCTCTTCTCCTCCCATCCTTCTCTGTAGACATGCCATGTGTGCAGGCACAGTATGGGCCCGCCCCTCCAGGCTCGTCCTACTCCGCCCAGTCCTTTGGTTACCAGGGCGACAGCTACAGCTCTGACCTCATGACCCCGGACTATACCAAGTTGGACTTGGGGGGGTGAGATCTCGGCGGCCGCCACCACCTCTCTGCCCAGCTTCAACGTGTTTGTTGAGGGGAGCTACGAGCCCAAGTCCTCCTGCCTATACCAGATGCCCTCCCATAGGCCGCTTATCAAGAAGGAGGATGAGTCCTACCCACAATCTGACACCATGCCCTCCTCCTCCATGTACTTTAAACAGTCTCCTCCATCCACCCCCACCACCCCCTCTCTCGCCCCCCAGCCTGGCTCCTCCTTCCTCTGGGATGACTCCCCCCACCTCTCCCTGCAGCCCCCCTCCCATGGCCCCCTCAAGTCCGCTCGCTTCCCCCACTTCTACCAGCACTCCCCTCCCCACAGTGGGGGGTACGAGGGGCTGGGAGGGGGGCTGCCTCGCTCTTCCTCCTCATCCTCTTCCTCGTCCTCATCTGTGCCCCCTCACCCCCACGGCCCACCCCTGGAACAGCACCTGTACCACCTGCACCGCGGGGTGGGGGGTCCGGGGGGCCCGGGAGGACTGGCCTTCCGTTCTCTGGCACTGGGGTCCTGTAACCCTCTGCTGGGGGACCGCCTGCCCTCCCCCCCCATCGCGGCCCCCCAGGAGAGGGCACCTGTGCCGTGTGTGGCGACAACGCTGCCTGCCAGCACTACGGTGTACGCACCTGCGAGGGCTGCAAAGGCTTCTTCAAGGTAAGACCACCTGAAACACCACCTCACACTCACCTGATGACACCCCCATGAGCATCTCTCATGCTATTCTCTCTCTCTCTCTCTCTCTCTCTCTCTCTCTCTCTCTCTCTCTCTCTCTCTCTCTCTCTCTCTTTCCCTCTCTCATTCTGTTGTTCACTGAGTGCTCTCTAAATCGTCTGAGGAGTTTCCACGGCGCCTGTGAGGGTCGTCTCCCCAGGCAACCAGCAGGGCAGAAAGGTTGTGTGTGTGTCGTGACGACGGGGTGCGATAAAAATACAGTGGCTGCTAAAAGTCCATCTCATGAGAGAGAGAGAGATAGCGAGAGAGAGGGAGAGAGAGAGATAGAGAGAGAGATAGAGAGAGAGATAGAGAGAGCGGGAGAGAGAGAGAGAGAGAGAGAGAGAGAGAGCGAGGGAGAGGGAGAGCGGGAGAGAGAGAGAGAGAGAGCAGGAGAGAGAGATAGAGAGAGAGATAGAGAGAGCGGGAGAGAGAGAGAGAGAGAGACAGGACCGTAGGAAGACAATTGGATAACAACATATTTACCAAAACACAGAGCTAGATCATTCACCCAATCCCACAGCTAGGTTATCCATGGAGGAGGGATCACATCCATATCGTAACACTGAGCATAAGTACAGTAACTGTTCAAACTTCTCCCTTGAAAAAGTTTAATGGAACTTTAAATAAAGTTGAAATGAAAAGGCTGTAACTAATAATGTTTTAGAGCAAAAAAAATACATGTGGTTTGTTAAGAATTCATTCCTCCAGTATTATACATTTTCTTCCTCTACAGTTTCCGTTCGGTCTCTTATAACAGTTATCTCACGTCATATATAACACATCCCACACACACACACTCATCTCAGTACCTTATGCCATCATTCAGGAGCCTGCTTTTAGTCATAGGGCTTATTTCACTTCTTGTATGTGCGTGTAAAATGAAATATTTGTCATCCCAATACAAGATTTAATGTCCATCCCATTTCATCCTGTCATCTTTAAAACGTGGTCTTTCTGGTGGGTTTCATTTAGTTGGATGGAAAAGGAGAGAGAGAAGTAGAGATGGGAGAAAGAAAAGAAAGAGACAGAGAAAGAAAAGGGACAGAAGGTACATAGAGATAATTGAATGAGGCCTGTGGTTGGTGGAAATGAATTATCCCTCTTTTCAATTAGTTTCACAATTTGTTTTTATTTAGGAATTAATGAAAGCAGTGTCTGGTGGCTGCAGGCCAGGGGCTGTGTGTGTGTGTGTGTGTGTGTGTGTGTGTGTGTGTGTGTGTGTGTGTGTGTGTGTGTGTGTGTGTGTGTGTGTGTGTGTGTGTGTGTGTGTGTGTGTGTGGCTTTATGCCGTGGGCTCTGCGTCTGCTACACAGCTCAGCACCCAGACACAACCTGTTAACATCCCACATCAGCCACACACACGTACACACACGCATGCACACACACACACACACACACACACACACACACACACACACACACACACACACACACACACACACACACACACACACACACACACACACACACACACACACACACACACACACACACACCATTTATGTTTATCCTGCACTTCAGTGATTCCAGAGCTCTGACAGTCAAAGCTAAACAGCCAGAAAACATTTGTACAACTTCTACACAACACTGTCCCCATAACATCCACTCAATATTATACACACAACAGCCACACAACATTATACACAAAAGGTTGTACAACATTATACAACAACAAACACGCCATTAACCACACAATATTTACACAACATCAAACACACAACATGTACACAACATTAAACACACAACATGTACACAAAGTTATCCACACAACATGTACACAACATTTTCCTAACAACATTTACACAACATTTTCCTAACAATGTTTGCACAACATTCACCACATCTGCTAATTTCCCGACTACTGTCTAATGTTAGAGACAGGACTCAACAGGTGATGGCCACCATCTAATGTTAGAGACAGGAATCAGCAGGTGATGGCCACCATCTAATGTTAGAGACAGGATTCAGCAGGTGATGGCCACCATCTAATGTTAGAGACAGGA
>NC_088240.1:83030362-83032862 GCF_036934945.1 Oncorhynchus masou masou | reverse complement strand
AATGTAGAACCATAATGTTGAATCATAATGTAGAATCATAATGTAGAACCATAATGTAAAACCATAATGTTGAAACATAATGTAGAACCATAATGTTGAATCATAATGTAGAGTCATAATGTAGAACCATAATGTAGAACCATAATGTTGAATCATAATGTAGAATCATAATGTTGAACCATAATGTAGAACCATAATGTTGAATCATAATGTAGAACCATAATGTAGAACCCATAATGTTGAATCATAATGTAGAATCATAATGTAGAACCATAATGTAGAACCATAATGTTGAATCATAATGTAGAACCATAATGTAGAACCATAATGTTGAATCATAATGTAGAACCATAATGTGGAGTCATAATGTAGACCCACAATGTTGAATCATAATGTAGAGTCATAATGTAGAATCATAATGTAGAACCATAATGTTGAATCATAATGTAGAACCATAATGTTGAATCATAATGTAGAACCATAATGTAGAATTATACATGTAGAACCATAATGTTGAATCAAAATGTAGAACCATAATGTAGAATCATAATGTAGAACCATAATGTAGAACCATAATGTTGAATCATAATGTAGAGTCATAATGTAGAACCATAATGTTGAATCATAATGTAGAACCATAATGTAGAACCATAATGTTGAATCATAATGTAGAGTCATAATGTAGAGTGTAATGTAGAACCATAATGTTGAATCATAATGTAGAATCATAATGTAGAACCATAATGTAGAACCATAATGTTGAATCATAATGTAGAGTCATAATGTAAAACCATAATGTTGAATCAATATGTAGAATCATAATGTAGACCATAATGTAGAACCATAATGTTGAATCATAATGTAGAGTCATAATGTAGAATCATAATGTTGAATCATAATGTAGAATCATAATGTAGAACCATAATGTAAAACCATAATGTTGAAACATAATTTAGAACCATAATGTAGAACCATAATGTTGAATCATAATGTAGAGTCATAATGTAGAACCATAATGTAGAACCATAATGTTGAATCATAATGTAGAATCATAATGGTGAACCATAATGTAGAACCATAATGTTGAATCATAATGTAGAACCATAATGTAGAACCCATAATGTTGAATCATAATGTAGAGTCATAATGTAGAACCATAATGTTGAATCATAATGTAGAATCATAATGTAGAACCATAATGTAGAACCATAATGTTGAATCATAATGTAGAACCATAATGTGGAGTCATAATGTAGACCCACAATGTTGAATCATAATGTAGAGTCATAATGTGGAGTCATAATGTAGACCCACAATGTTGAATCATAATGTAGAGTCATAATGTAGAATCATAATGTAGAACCATAATATTGAATCATAATGTAGTATCATAATGTAGAACCATAATGTAGAACCATAATGTTGAATCATAATGTAGAACCATAATGTAGAATTATACATGTAGAACCATAATGTTGAATCAAAATGTAGAACCATAATGTAGAATCATAATGTAGAACCATAATGTAGAACCATAATGTTGAATCATAATGTAGAACCATAATGTAAAACCATAATGTTGAAACATAATGTAGAACCATAATGTAGAACCCATAATGTTGAATCATAATGTAGAGTCATAATGTAGAACCATAATGTTGAATCATAATGTAGAATCATAATGTAGAACCATAATGTAGAACCATAATGTTGAATCATAATGTAGAACCATAATGTTGAATCATAATGTAGAACCATAATGTAGAACCCACAATGTTGAATCATAATGTAGAGTCATAATGTAGAATCATAATGTAGAACCATAATGTTGAATCATAATGTAGTATCATAATGTAGAACCATAATGTAGAACCATAATGTTGAATCATAATGTAGAACCATAATGTAGAATTATACATGTAGAACCATAATGTTGAATCAAAATGTAGAACCATAATGTAGAATCATAATGTAGAACCATAATGTAGAACCATAATGTTGAATCATAATGTAGAGTCATAATGTAGAACCATAATGTTGAATCATAATGTAGAATCATAATGTAGAACCATAAGGTAAAACCATAATGTAGAACCATAATGTAGAACCATAATGTTGAATCATAATGTAGAGTCATAATGTAGAACCATAATGTAGAACCATAATGTTGAATCATAATGTAGAACCATAATGTGGAGTCATAATGTAGACCCACAATGTTGAATCATAATGCAGAGTCATAATGTAGAATCATAATGTAGAACCATAATGTAGAACCATAATGTTGAATCATAATGTAGAGTCATAATGTAGAACCATAATGTTGAATCATAATGTAGAATCATAATGTAGAACCATAAGGTAAAACCATAATGTAGAACCATAATGTAGAACCATAATGTTGAATCATAATGTAGAGTCATAATGTAGAACCATAATGTAGAACCATCATGTTGAATCATAATGTAGAACCATAATGTGGAGTCATAATGTAGACCCA
>NC_088240.1:83022862-83027862 GCF_036934945.1 Oncorhynchus masou masou | reverse complement strand
CAAAATCAATGTTTTAAAGAGATGGGTCTCCCCAAAATCAATGTTTTAAAGAGATGGGTCACCCCAAAATCAATGTTTTAAAGAGATGGGTCACCCCAAAATCAATGTTTTAAAGAGATGGGTCACCCCAAAATCAATGTTTTAAAGAGATGGGTCACCCCAAAATCAATGTTTTAAAGAGATGGGTCACCCCAAAATCAATGTTTTAAAGAGATGGGTCACCCCAAAATCAATGTTTTAAAGAGATGGGTCACCCCAAAATCAATGTTTTAAAGAGATGGGTCACTCCAAAATCAATGTTTTAAAGAGATGGGTCTCCCCAAAATCAATGTTTTAAAGAGATGGGTCACCCCAAAATCAATGTTTTAAAGAGATGGGTCACCCCAAAATCAATGTTTTAAAGAGATGGGTCACCCCAAAATCAATGTTTTAAAGAGATGGGTCACCCCAAAATCAATGTTTTAAAGAGATGGGTCACCCCAAAATCAATGTTTTAAAGAGATGGGTCACCCCAAAATCAATGTTTTAAAGAGATGGGTCACCCCAAAATCAATGTTTTAAAGAGATGGGTCACCCCAAAATCAATGTTTTAAAGAGATGGGTCACCCCAAAATCAATGTTTTAAAGAGATGGGTCACCCCAAAATCAATGTTTTAAAGAGATGGGTCACCCCAAAATCAATGTTTTAAAGAGATGGGTCACCCCAAAATCAGTACCTCTTTTGTGTACCTTCAAAGTGGTCAAACCTGCCTCTGACGTGCACACTGAGAATAACAACATTACCTAAGTAGAATATTCAAATTATTGCAATCGAACAATTCTACACTTCCATGAATTCACAATATGTAAATCATATCATGATGGAGATTTCTTTAATTACTAAGAGGCATATGTAATAATAAAGCTTACATGAACAGAATAATATATTTTATTATTAAACAGGCAGTGGTCCCTTATAAATCATGTATATGATGTTGTCCGGCCATCGTGCTTCAGCCTCAGACAGCTGTTATTAAGTGTATCATCATGTTTAACTTAAAGCCTAAAAGGATGCAATTCTCTTCAACCACATTAGCCTCAATAATGACCATAACCAACTTATCCCTGCATGCATGGGTCATTGACCGTTTAAGAGAGATGAGAGCGAGACATCGGAGCAATCAGGGGCGCCATGACAACCCCTCTCCTCCCGCACGCCCTCCATTACGCCACGGTTCCGGCCTCGCGCCGGAGCATATGGAATAATTGGTGTGTTATTGGTCTCCCGGGGGACCAGGCATGTGTGGCGCGAGGGGTTCCTAATTGGATTGATTTGTTTTGATGTGTTTTAGAGGCGCTGAAGGAGGTGAGGGACCCTATAGAGCCGGCCCATCTCAGACAGTTACACAGAGACTCATTACATCTTCAGGAACCAAAGGGTTCCATTATTTACCTCTAATAAAAGGATCCTTTAAAGCAGTTTGTTGGTCTCAGTTTATCCTGGCGTGCGCTTCCTGACACTATGAACTGGTTCACCAGACCACCAAATAGGAGACTGAAATGTAACGACTGCAAATATAAAGATTTGCATTGATTAAATGACTCTGTCATTACTGCGTATGCAGATGGTGAAGTTGTTTATTTTAGCTCTTTAATTGCTGTGTGTTTTACCACCAACATGCACCAGCCAGACTGTCCGTGGGCAGCTCTCCCAGTGTCTCAGCAGGATCAGAGCAGGCACAGTCGGCTACCCTACTGATCAGACTCGCTCCATTAGCCTGGCACGTGCATGGGGATAGATGGACAACTCAATAAAATGTCATAATAATATTGTTCTCCTCTGTGCAGGGAGCGCGCAGGGCCGTCTCTGATTTCATTTTAATAAGGTCAGTAATAATGGCCGAGGAGAAAACAGCTCCCGAGGGGCCCATTGAGAGGCGCGATGCGCGAGGCCCCGGAGGTGCCACTAGAGATGACCCGCCAGCTTCACAAACAATCTGATCACGCGGCTCCGCGGCCGCCGTCCCCTGTCTCGCGGGACCCGCCTCGGCACGCCACGCGCTCATGCCTATTGTCATCCCCCTCGCGCTAATAAAATTGTCCCTCCTGCAGGCGAGGCATGTCGGGAAATTAATTTTATCTAATTATCCTGATGTCACCGCTGTCTTTCAGCACGTAATTAAAATGTGACCTGCGAGCTTCCCCCTCTATTCTCCACCGGAGAGAAAAAAACACAAACTGAATTAAATAAATCAAGTGTTTGGTGGCTGATTGTGTCCCTTCTTCCTGTCCGTGGTGGCTGATCCAGACATACACACACGCACGCACGCACGCACGCACGCACACACACACACACACACACACACACACACACACACACACACACACACACACACACACACACACACACACACACACACACACACACACACACACACGCACACACACACACTTTCTCCCTCTCTCTCTCACACACACTCACTTGTTCTGTGTATGTGTCCCCACAGCGTACGGTGCAGAAGAATGCCAAGTATGTGTGCCTGGCCAGTAAGAACTGTCCGGTGGACAAACGGAGACGCAACCGCTGCCAGTACTGCCGCTTCCAGAAGTGCCTCAGTGTCGGCATGGTGAAGGAGGGTAGGAACACACTCACACACGAACTCTCGTGCACGATCACAATCAGTCCCGTTAGCTCATTTTCCTATAGAACACATCTTCTAATAAGGTAAATCTGACCCCTGGTCTCCATGGTGATGGTGTGTATCTCTAATGATGGTGTGATTGGCCGGTAATGGTCTGGCCTATACAGCAGTCACACAGGTGCACACGCCCAATGCACACATTTTGCTTTGGTAAGACAAGGACTTAAGTTGTGAAAATCAAACAGACTGGCATCTCCTACTGATTCTAGGACCCACACAATCCGTGGGTCCCTCAGGAGTCCTGATTTAATGTCACCCTCTAACTCTCCCACGGTAACTCTCCCACAGTAACTCTCCCACAGTAACTCTCCCACGGTAAATCTCACACGGTAACTCTCCCACGGTAACTCTTCCACGGTAACTCTCCCACGGTAACTCTCACACGGTAACTCTCACACGGTAACTCTCACACGGTAACTCTCCCACAGTAACTCTCCCACGGTAACTCTCCCACGGTAACTCTCACACGGTAACTCTCACACGGTAACTCTCCCACAGTAACTCTCCCACGGTAACTCTCCCACGGTAATTCTTCCACGGTAACTCTCACACGGTAACTCTCACACGGTAACTCTCACACGGTAACTCTCCCACGGTAACTCTTCCACGGTAACTCTCCCACGGTAACTCTCACACGGTAACTCTCACACGGTAACTCTCACACGGTAACTCTCCCACAGTAACTCTCCCACGGCAACTCTCCCACGGTAACTCTCACACGGTAACTCTCACACGGTAACTCTCACACGGTAACTCTCCCACGGTAACTCTCCCACGGTAACTCTCCCACGGTAACTCTCCCACGGTAACTCTCCCACGGTAACTCTCACACGGTAACTCTCCCACGGTAACTCTCCCACGGTAACTCTCCCACGGTAACTCTCCCACGGTAACTCTCCCACAGTAACTCTCCCACGGTAACTCTCCCACAGTAACTCTCCCACGGTAACTCTCCCACAGTAACTCTCCCACAGTAACTCTTCCACGGTAACTCTCACACGGTAACTCTCCCACGGTAACTCTCCCACGGTAACTCTCACACAGTAACTCTCCCACGGTAACTCTCCCACGGTAACTCTCCCACGGTAACTCTCCCACGGTAAGTCTCCCACCATAACTCTCCCACGGTAACTCTTCCACGGTAACTCTCCCACAGTAACTCTCACACGGTAACGCTCCCACAGTATCTCTTCAATGGTAACTCTCACACGGTAACTCTTCCACAGTAACTCTTCCACAGTAACTCTCCCACGGTAACTCTTCCACAGTAACTCTTCCACAGTAACTCTCCCACGGTAACTCTTCCACAGTAACTCTTCCACAGTAACTCTCCCACGGTAACTCTTCCACAGTAACTCTCACATGGTAACTCTTCCACAGTGACTTTTCCACAGTAACTCTCCCACGGTAACTCTCCCACGGTAACTCTCACACGGTAACTCTCACACGGTAACTCTCCCACAGTAACTCTCCCACAGTAACTCTCCCACGGTAACTATCACCCGGTAACTTTTCCACAGTAACTCTCCCACGGTAACTCTCACACGGTAACTCTCCCACAGTAACTCTCCCACAGTAACTCTTCCACAGTAACTTTTCCACAGTAACTCTCCCACCATAACTCTCCCACAGTAACTCTCACACGGTAACTCTCCCACGGTAACTCTCCCACGGTAACTCTCACACGGTAACTCTCACACGGTAACTCTCCCACGGTAACTCTCCCACGGTAACTCTCACACGGTAACTCTCCCACGGTAACTCTTCCATGGTAACTCTCCCACGGTAACTCTTCCACAGTAACTCTTCCACAGTAACTCTCCCACGGTAACTCTCCCACGGTAACTCTCCCACGGTAACTCTTCCACAGTAACTTTTCCACAGTAACTCTCCCACCATAACTCTTCCACGGTAACTCTCCCACGGTAACTCTCCCACGGTAACTCTCCCACGGTAACTCACACGGTAACTCACACGGTAACTCTCCCACAGTAACTATCCCACAGTAACTCTCCCACCATAACTCTCCCACGGTAACTCTCCCACGGTAACTCTCCCACGGTAACTCTCCCACGGTAACTCTCCCACGGTAACTCTCCCACGGTAACTCACACGGTAACTCTCCCACAGTAACTCTCCCACAGTAACTCTCCCACGGTAACTCTTCCACAGTAACTTTTCCACAGTAACTCTCCCACCATAACTCTCCCATGGTAACTCTTCCACGGTAACTCTCCCACGGTAACTCTCCCACGGTAACTCTTCCACGGTAACTCTCCCACGGTAACTCTCACACGGTAACTCTTCCACGGTAACTCT
>NC_088240.1:83010362-83015362 GCF_036934945.1 Oncorhynchus masou masou | reverse complement strand
TTCTCCCCCCTCCACATACACACACACACACACACACACATGCATGCACACACACAAACACAGCCCTCTGCTCTAACCCTTCACCTTCCCCCAAACCGCTGCACAGAAACACAGGAATGCTTTAAAACGTTCTAATTTGGAAAACACAACTTTAATCAGCTGCATGCCTGCGTTTGATGTGTGTGTGTGTGTGTGTGTGTGTGTGTGTGTGTGTGTGTGTGTGTGTGTGTGTGTGTGTGTGTGTGTGTGTGTGTGTGTGTGTGCTGCCACTGTTTCTCATTTGTAGTTATTGTAATTGTTTCCTTGCTCAGTGTTTTAGACTGGGGCACTGATAGGCCAATAGGAAAGCTCCTAAGAGACATATGATTCCCACCACACACTCAGGGCACAGAGATCAATGCACTGTGTGTTCAATATTTATACTACACTGTCTACTAATACTCTCTCCTCGCTCTCCTCTCTCTCCTTTCTCTCTCATCTCTCTCATCTCTCTCTACTCCCTCGCTTTTCTCTTTCACCCTCTCCTCTCTCTCTCCTTTCTCTCTCATCTCTCTCATCTCTCTCTACTCCCTCGCTTTTCTCTTTCACCCTCTCGTCTCAATATCTCCTCTCTCTCTTTCTCCTCCCTCTTTCTGTCAGGTCTTTGTTGTCGGAGGATAAGCTGGTGTTCTGTAATGGCCTGGTGCTGAGCAGGTTCCAGTGTCTGAGAGGTTTTGGAGAGTGGCTGGACTCCATCAGAGACTTCTCCTCTCATCTACAGAGTCTCAACCTGGACACATCCGCCTTCTCCTGCCTGGCTGCCCTGGTGCTGCTCACAGGTAACACACCCACCCATGCGCACACACAAACACACACACACACATACACACACAGGTAATACACACACAATCCTTTGTTTGTAGGCTTTAGGTTAAGCCTTGCCACTCAGTGTTGTCACGGCAATCAGGTTAAATTCACAGACGTCTCACACACTTTTTGTAGTGTAAGAGTTTTGGGCCATTAAAAATTATATTTTCCCTAGCCCCTAACCCTTAACATAACCTTAACCTAGCCCTAACCTTAACCTACCCCTTACCCTAACCCTTACCCTTACCCTAACCCTTAACCCTTAACCTAACCCTTACCCTTACCCTTACCCTAACCCTTAACCTAACCTTAACCTAACCCTAACCTTAACCTAACCCTTAACCTATCCCTTACCCTTACCCTAACCCTTAACCCTTAACCTAACCCTTACCCTTACCCTTAACCTAACCTTAACCTAACCCTAACCTTAACCTAACCTTAACCTAACCCTAACCTTAACCTTAACCTAACCCTTAACCTAACCCTTACCCTTACCCTAACCCTTACCCTTACCCTTACCCTTACCCTTACCCTTACCCTTACCCTTACCCTTACCCTAACCCTAAACCTAACCCTAAGCCTAACCCTAAGCCTAACCCTAACCTTAACCTAACCTAACCCTTAACCTAACCCTAACCCTTAACCTAACCCTTACCCTTACCCTTACCCTAACCCTTAACCTAACCCTTACCCTTACCCTTACCCTAACCCTAAACCTAACCCTAAGCCTAACCCTAACCTTAACCTAACCTAACCCTTAACCTAACCCTTACCCTTACCCTAACCCTTAACCTAACCCTTACCCTAACCCTTAACCTAACTTTAACCTAACCCTAACCTTAACCCCAAAACTGTAAACCTAACCCATAAGCTTAAAATAGCATTTGGATAAATTCAGGACCTGAAAATTCCTGACTTTTCAAAAAAGTGATTGTTTTCCTACCTTCTCAGGACATTCAGGTGAAATGTTAGGACATTGGGGTCCCGATAATGTAAGAAAACAAGTACACAGACACACAAACACCCTAACACACACACTCCCTAATACCCTAACACACACATTAGCACACACACACTTAAACACACCTCGGTCCGGAAGGTACACCTGATCTCCGGCAGCACCTGCTGCACCTGTCTGACACCTGGTCCCTTAATCAGAGCATGAGTGTGAACCACGTAGGAGCATCATCACTGATTCCTTCGTGTGTGTGTGTGTGTTCTGCTGAATGCCTCTTGCACACAGAACAGAATACACTATCTGACTCTACCCCCCACACACTTCAACAGACAGTGAGTAAAGAGCTGAGAGCAGACAGGGGAGAGCAGAGGGTCATTCAACAAAGAGAAACATTTTATCTCACTCTTTTATTTACCCTCGTTGAACTATTTTTTGCCGAACATGTTACTTAGCAGGTAGCCTGGGGTGGCAGGTAGCCTAGTGCTTAGCGTTGGACTAGTAACCGAAAGTTTGTTAAATCAAACCCCCGAGCTGACAAGGTACAAATCTGTCGTTCTGCCCCTGAACAGGCAGTTAACCCACTGTTCCTAGGCCGTCATTGTAAATAAAAATTTGTTCTTAACTGACTTGCCTGGTTAAATTTTACTCTGAGATTTCAAATTCTACTACACCCCTTTCCCCCACACACAGTCCCATCCCTGTCCCCTACCCTCTCCTCTCTGGGGGAGCACTTAACTCTGTGCCGGATCGACCGGGTCACCGTGGAGCTCGGCTCTGGAATGGTGTCCGCACGGCTCTCAGTGGCACTCTACCACCTCCACACAGCACACAGGACCCTGCTACTGTAGAGCTGCTAGAACCATCGACCGCGGCAGAGTGGCCTCTGCAGAAAGACAGCCATCGATCCCTCCCTCCCTCCCCAGGAACTCAGTTAGAGAGAGAAAGAATGGATTCAGAGAACAATGAGAGGGTATAGAGGTGAGGGAGAGAGCATGAGGTCTGAAAGCTGTCTCTCTCAGTGAGAGGTGAAAAGGACCTCGGCAGTGACTGCAGACCAAACACACAGCGCACAAAAGAGTCCAACAACACAGACAGTAGACGTCTCACACGGAGGCTAGCATTCTACACACACACTCACACAGTACGCACACTCTTTCTGATACATACTGACTCAAACTACGTGTGTGTGACTGTCTGGACACCCTGTTCTCTACAGAATGAGTTAGTGTCACATTAAGGCTGGTCGGGTTGCTAAGGGCAGTGAATGTGTGTGTGTCTAATCTCATTTGGCTGCTCACAGGAGCGAATAATCTGCTAATTGTTGAGTACTGGCTACTTGTGTTGATGTCAACCTCTTAGAGCAGGCGAGTGTGTTTATGTGAGAGAGTGTGTGTGTGTGTGTTTATATGTAAATCGTCACAGGACTCGGGTGGGGGGTATGTTAGGTTAGTGTGTGTATTGATCTGCAGTGAGAGACACAGACAGGGTGTGTATGTCTCGGAGGTTTAGAGCCTGTTTAAGGTTTAAGACTGCGGTAACATAATAACAACAAGATCCACAGGAACTAATGAGATGGAATTGAATGGAAAACAAGATGGAGTTTGTGCTTCGAGCTGGTAGCGCTCTGAGCAAGTGGAGGAGAACTGTGTGCATGTGTGTCCTGTATCTCTCTTTGTGTATCTGTTTAGTGTCTAACCAGTCTTCCCCTCTGTCTCCACAGAGCAGGTCCCAGGACTGAAGGACAGTAAGCGCGTTGAGGAGCTGCAGAACAAGGTGGTCTGTTGCCTTAGAGACCACCTGGGCTTTGGCCCCTCCTCCTCCTCCAAGGCCACGCTCCCTCTAAGTCGTGTGCTGGGTGTTAGGGCGGAGCTCCGCTCCCAGAGGACCCAGGGTCTGCAGAGGATCTTCTACCTGAAGCTGGAGGACCTAGTCCCACCCCCACCTCTGATTGACAGGTTCCTAGACACTCTGCCCTACTGATGCTGCCTGGGCTGATTATGCCCACACATACATGTCACATCCTGTTTAAGACACCCCCCCCCAGAGCACCACGCAGCCACACTCAGAGGAGCGAGACTCGCTGAGCTACGCTGAGAGACAATTGCTTTTCACTCATTAAGGACAACCAATCAAAAAATGCTTTTCACGCCATAAAGACAATTATTCATATGCTTACCACTTTCTATCTGGACCGTTTTTCTCGTGTGATGGGAGGATTTGAAAGGATGACAAAAAAATGAAAGTGACATTTCTCTGTCCTGTTTTAGTCTGGTTATGCCTGAAGGAGGAAAATAAGACCCAGGTCTTTGTTCTGGACTGGTTTGGCCTGCTTCAGTCTGGTTCGGTTCAGTCTGAAGTTCATAGCAGTCTGTCCTAGGGGGAGGGGAAGGCAGTCTGTGTGAGTAGGTGTGTGACGCTCTGATGATGTCCCAGGGAAACAGAAGCTGTGTTTGTTTTTTGTTCCCCCTGCGAAATTGGAGGAAGGAGACATTTAAATTAAAAAAAGGTATCGTCAGTCAAGACGACGTACAGCGTGAGTGACCCAGCAATCTGTCTGTGTGTGTGTGAGCTTAGTCACACAACACAAGGCATTAAAACAGAAGATCTATATAAAACACCCAACACACACAGTGAAGTGACTGCTGTTTGGCTCTGTTGTCCAAGTGCAATTTCTTTAGTGCTATCTTTTTTTTTAACGCAACAGCTAGAGATGGAAAGGTTTCATTTCAAACTCTAAATGATTCTAATACTAAGACTGGCCATGTACTGCCAGTCTGTCAGTAGCTCCGGGAGAAAGAGAGATTGGTGAGGAGGTACTGAGCACTAACCATTGATGACTCAGTCTCTCAGACTTGAACTGGCTGTAGTAGATTTAAGAATCAACTCTTAGGATTATTGGAGGAAAGAGCGCAAGCAGCACTTACACCCTCAGAGGGTGACAAGCACAGACACACACCCACCCTGCTCCCCGAGAGAGGGAGCGAAGTGGCAGAGAGGAGGAGAACAGGAGAGGAGGAAAGGGGGCTGGGAGTAGAAGGGTGCTCGATGGATGACTGTAAGGGGCCTGGGAGAGGTTGAAACATTCCGCAGTCATGCTCTTTTTATATGTTTGTAATATGGAGGCTGTGAGAGATTGGAGGACAGTGTTACTGTCTATGTGTTTCTGTGTAGGAGTACAGGAGCATATGCATGGTGT
>NC_088240.1:82312862-82360362 GCF_036934945.1 Oncorhynchus masou masou | reverse complement strand
GAGGGATAAGGAGAGAAAGTAGGTCACCAGTTAGGAGACTAACCTGAGGTAACTGTGTGTTTTGGGTTAACTATCCCTGTAGCCTGACCTACCTACAAACAGTCCACCCACTCCGTTCTCAGCCACAATCTTAGTCATCACACTGAGAGTAGAGGAGGAGGCCTTGGACGACACTGCAGAGACATGACAACATAGCTGGGTTAGTAGTACAGGATCACTACACATCAACACATCAAATCAAATTTTATTTGTCACATACACATGGTTAGCAGATGTTAATGCGAGTGTAGCGAAATGCTTGTGCTTCCAGTTCCGACAATGCAGTAATAACCAACAAGTAATCTAACTAACAATTCCTAAACTACTGTCTTATACACAGTGTAAGGGGATAACGAATATGTACATCAGGTATGAATGAGTGATGGTGCAGAGCAGCATAGGCAAGATACAGTAGATGGTATCGAGTACAGTATATACATATGAGATGAGTATGTAAACAAAGTGGCATAGTTAAAGTGGCTAGTGATACATGTATTACATAAGGATGCAGTAGATGATATAGAGTACAGTATATACGTATACATATGAGATGAATAATGTAGGGTTTAAAGTGGCTAGTGATACATGTATTACATAAAGATGGCAAGATGCAGTAGATGGTATAGAGTACAGTATACACAGTGACTTGCAAAAGTATTCGGCCCCCTTGAACTTTGCGACCTTTTGCCACATTTCAGGCTTCAAACATAAAGATATAAAACTGTATTTTTTTGAGAAGAATCAACAACAAGTGGGACACAATCATGAAGTGGAACGACATTTATTGGATATTAACTTTTTTAACAAATCAAAAACTGAAAAATTGGGCATGCAAAATTATTCAGCCCCCTTAAGTTTATACTTTGTAGCGCCACCTTTTGCTGCGATTACAGCTGTAAGTCGCTTGGGGTATGTCTCTATCAGTTTTGCACATTGAGAGACTGAAAAAAAAAAAATTCAGACTGCGTTGCCGCGCAGTCGTGGGTGAACAGGGAGTACAGGAGAGGGCTCAGAACGCACCCTTGTGGGGCCCCAGTGTTGAGGATCAGCGGGGTGGAGATGTTGTTGCCTACCCTCACCACCTGGGGGCGGCCCGTCAGGAAGTCCCGTACCCAGTTGCACATGGCGGGGTCGAGACCCAGGGTCTCGAGCTTGATGACGAGCTTGGAGGGTACTATGGTGTTAAATGCCGAGCTGTAGTCGATGAACAGCATTCTCACATAGGTATTCCTCTTGTCCAGATGGGTTAGGGCAGTGTGGTTGAGATTGCGTCGTCTGTGGACCTATTTGGGCGGTAAGCAAATTGGAGTGGGTCTAGGGTGTCAGGTAGGGTGGAGGTGATATGGTCCTTGACTAGTCTCTCAAAGCACTTCATGATGACGGAAGTGAGTGCTACGGGGCGGTAGTCGTTTAGCTCAGTTACCTTAGCTTTCTTGGGAACAGGAACAATGGTGGCCCTCTTGAAGCATGTGGGAACAGCAGACTGGTATAGGTATTGATTGAATATGTCCATAAACACACCAGCCAGCTGGTCTGCGCATGCTCTGAGGGCGCGGCTGGGGATGCCGTCTGGGCCTGCAGCCTTGCGAGGGTTAACACGTTTAAATGTTTTACTCACCTCAGGCTGCAGTGAAGGAGAGACCGCATGTTTCCGTTGCAGGCCGGTGTCAGTGGCACTGTATTGTCCTCAAAGCGGGCAAAAAAGTTATTTAGTCTGCCTGGGAGCAAGACATCCTGGTCCGTGACTGGGCTGGATTTCTTCTTGTAGTCCATGATTGACTGTAGACCCTGCCACATACCTCTTGTGTCTGAGCCGTTGAATTGAGATTCTACTTTGTCTCTATACTGACGCTTAGCTTGTTTGATAGCCTTACGGAGGGAATAGCTGCACTGTTTCTATTCAGTCATATTACCAGACACCTTGCCCTGATTAAAAGCAGAGGTTCGCGCTTTCAATTTCACGCAAATGCTGCCATCAATCCACGGTTTCTGGTTAGGGAATGTTTTAATAGTTGCTATGGGAACGACATCTTCAACGCACGTTCTAATGAACTCGCACACCGAATCACTAAAGATCATAAGGATGATTCCATGAATCAGGTGATCAGCCTGGAATTCTATACCCACAATTCATAGCCTGGAGTTCCCCTATCTCCACCTGCCTCCTGGTCTTCACAACGTCGAAAGGAAGAGTTACTATGGAAGCAATCTGGAGGAAGACATAAACAAGGGTTGGAAATTACACTTATATTTGACAATGCTGCCCTCTAGCAGTATTCAATGGAATAACACCATGCCAGCACAGAAGAGTTACAGAGCTAGTATAACATTAGAAATGTACAACAAACTATATCAGCTATTCAATGTTCAATATATCTAGGTGCTCTACTAGACAGAACAGTTTGAGTTGAGCTGAGAGGACAGCTAGAATACTCACTGATCCAGACACCGCTCCAGATATGAAGGTGATGGCAAACGTTGGCTCTCTGATGTTGTGCTTACACAGCCAAGCCTTCCCCTTCTCATAGTTATACCAGTACATGGCTGAGGAGGAAACAAACACAACATGGAACTCCTGTTATCATACACTAAGAGACAGAGAGAAGGAGAGGGAGAGAGAACAGTGGGCTAGAGAGAAGAGAGAGCGAGAGGGAGAAATAGAGAGTGTTGTATACCTGAGATAGTTATATAGTGAAATACATTGTGTTGTTTCTACCTGAGAGAGATAGTGATAGACATTGTGTTGTCTACCTGAGAGATATAGTGATAGAAATAGTGTCATTTCTACCTGAGAGAGATATAGTGATAGACATTGTGTTATTTCTACCTGAGAGAGATATAGTGATAGACATTGTGTTATTTCTACCTGAGAGAGATATAGTGATAGACATGGTGTTGTCTACCTGAGAGAAATGGAGCTAGACTGTGTTGTGTCTACCTGAGAGAGATATAGTGATAGACATTGTGTTGTGTCTATCTGAGAGAGATATAGTGATATACATTGTGTTATATACCTGAGAGAGATATAGTGATAGACATTGTGTTATATACCTGAGAGAGATATAGTGATAGACATTGTGTTGTGTCTACCTGAGAGATATAGTGATAGACATTGTTATTTCTACCTGAGAGAAATATAGTGATAGACATGGTGTTGTGTCTACCTGAGAGAGATATAGTGATAGACATGGTGTTGTTTCTACCTGAGAGAGATATAGTGATAGACATGGTGTTGTGTCTATCTGAGAGAGATATAGTGATAGACATGGTGTTGTGTCTGAGAGAGATATAGTAATAGACATGGTGTTGTTTCTACCTGAGAGAGATATAGTGATAGACATGGTGTTGTGTCTATCTGAGAGAGATATAGTAATAGACATTGTGTTGTTTCTACCTGAGAGAGATCGAGCTAGACATTGTGTTATTTCTACCTGAGAGAGATATAGTTATAGACATTGTGTTGTTTCTACCTGAGAAGGGCACGTCTCTAAGCAGTGTGGGTCCCCAGCCCCTCCAGAGAGACCGCCAGCCCTCGTTGCGTACTGCAGAGTGGATAACCTCACTCAGCTCCCTGTACGAACGTCTCTGGGACTGCATCTTCGTACGGATCAGCTCCAACGGACTGATCACTGTCACAGAGCCCACTGACTCACAGAGAGACAGAGAAAGAGAGAGAGAGCGAGAAAACACTTATAAGCACTACACACAGAAAGAGCAGTTAAGCAGAGCAGTTAAACACATAAAATTCTTTCTCACATGAAAAGGAGGCCATAATTATATCATGGCGCTGGAGAAGCTGGCTGATGTTTTACGTGCTCCTAACCAACTTTTTTTTGTTCATTTTTTTTTTGTAACATATTTTTCAACTTATTTTGTATATAATGTTGCTGCTACCGTCTCTTAAGACCGAAAATAACTTCTGAACATCAGAAGAGCGATTACTCACCACTAACTGGCAGGTGCTTTTTTTTCCTTTAATGAGCCCGACAAGCATGACGTGAAGAACATACTTTTTTCCCTGGAACAGGCCCAAATCCCCGTCATTTGCATGAAGAGAAGACGGAGAAAAAGAGGGCGAAGGTCAGGCTGCTTTCTGAGAATTCGTAGGCCTTCCTTTCTACTAGATAACGTGCAATCATTGGAAAATAAAATCGACGACCTACAAGGAAGATTAAACTACCAACGGGACATTAAAAACTGTAATATCTTATGCTTCACGGAGTCGTGGCTGAATAACGACATTATCAAGCTGGCTGGTTATATGCTGTATCGGCAGGATAGAACAGCGGTGTTTGGTAAGACAAGGGGTGACGGACTATGCATATTTGTAAACAACAGCTGGTGCAGAATATCTAAGGAAGTCTCAAGGTTTTGCTCGCCTGAGGTAGAGTATCTCATGATAAGCTGTCGACCACACTATCTACCTAGAGAGTTTTCACCTGTATTTTTCGTAGCCATCGACATACCACCACAGACCAATGCTGGCACTAAGACCGCACTCAATGAGCTGTATTCCGCCATAAGCAAACAGGAAAACGTTCATCCAGAGGCGGTGCTCCTAGTGGCCGGGGACTTTAACGCAGGGAAACTTAAATCCGTTTTACCTAATCTACCAGACGAGCTAAACTACTTCCATGATCGCTTAGAGGCAAATAACACTGAAACATGCATAAGAGCACCAGCTGTTCCGGGCGACTCTACAGGCAATGTGAGCAAGACCTTTTAAACAGGTCAACATTCACAAGGCCAGACGGATTACCAGAACATGTACTGTGAGCATTCGCAGACCAACTGGCAAGTGTCTTCACTGACATTTTCAACCTCTCCCTGTCCGAGTCTGTAATACCAACATGCTTTAAGCAGACCAGCATAGTCCCTGTGCCCAAGGACAGTAAGGTAACCTGCCTAAATGACTACCGACCCATAGCACTCACATCTGTAGCCATGACGTGCTTTGAAAGGCAGGTCATGGCTCACATCAACACCATCATGCCGGAAACCCTAGACCCATTCCAATTTGCATACCGCCCTAACAGATCCACAGATGATGCAATCTCTATTGCACTCCACACTGTCCTTTCACACCTGGACAAAAGGAACACCTTTGTGAGAATGCTATTCATTGACTACAGCTCAGCGTTCAACACCATAGTGCCCTCAAAGCTCATCAATAAGCTAAGGACTCTGGGACTAAACACCTCCCTCTGCAACTGGATCCTGGACTTCCTGACGGGCCGCCCCCAGGTGGTAAAGGTAGGTAACAACACATCCGCCACGTTGATCCTCAGCACTCAGGGGTGCGTGCTCAGTCCCCTCCTGTACTCCCTGTTCACTCATGACTGCACGGCCAGGCACGATTCCAACACCATCATTAAGTTCACTGATGACACAACAGTGGTAGGCCTGATCACAGACATCGACGAGACAGCCTATAGGGAGGAGGTCAGAGACCTAGCTGTGTGGTGCCAGGACAACAATCTCTCCCTCAACATGATCAAGACTAAGGAGATGATTGTGGAGTTCAGGAAAAGGAGGACCGAGCACACCCCATTCTCATCAACGGGGGCTGAAGTGGAGCAGGTTGAGTGCTTCAAGTTCCTTGGTGTCCACATCACCAACAAATAAACATGGTCCAAGCACACCAAGACAGTCGTGAAAATGGCACGACAAAACCTATTTCCCCTCAGGAGACTTGGCATGGGTCCTCAGATCCTCAAAAGGTTCACCATCTACACCATCGACTGGTTGCATCACTGCCTTGTATGGCAACTGCTCGTCCTCCGACCGCAAGGCAAATTCCACTATGGCCAAGACCAAAGAGCTATCAAAGGACACCAGAAACAAAATTGTAGACTTGCACCAGGCTGGGAAGACTGAATCTGCAACAGGTAAGCAGCTTGGTTTGAAGAAATCAACTGTGGGAGCAATTATTAGGAAATGGGAGACATACAAGACCACTGATAATCTCCCTCGATCTGGGGCTCCACGCAAGATCTCACCCCGTGGGGTTAGAATGATCACAAGAACGGTGAGCAAAAATCCCAGAACCACACGGGGGGGACCTAGTGAATGACCTGCAGAGAGCTGGGACCAAAGTAACAAAGCCTACTATCAGTAACACACTACGCCGCCAGGGACTCAAATCCTGCAGTGCCAGACGTGTCCCCCTGCTTAAGCCAGTAGATGTCCAGGCCCATCTGAAGTTTGCTAGAGAGCATTTGGATGATCCAGAAGAAGATTGGGAGAATGTCATATGGTCAGATGAAACCAAAATATAAATTTTTGGTAAAAACTCAACTCATCGTGTTTGGAGGACAAAGAATGCTGAGTTGCATCCAAAGAACACCATACCTACTGTGAAGCATGGGGGTGGAAACATCATGCTTTTGGGCTGTTTTTCTGCAAAGGGACCAGGACGACTGATCCGTGTAAAGGAAAGAATGAATGGGGCCATGTATCGTGGGATTTTGAGTGAAAACCTCCTTCCATCAGCAAGGGCATTGAAGATGAAACGTGGCTGGGTCTTTCAGCATGACAATGATCCCCAAACACACCGCCCAGGCAACGAAGGAGTGGCTTTGTAAGAAGCATTTCAAGGTCCTGGAGTGGCCTAGCCAGTCTCCAGATCTCAACCCCATAGAAAATCTTTGGAGGGAGTTGAAAGTCTGTGTTGCCCAGCAACAGCCCCATAACATCACTGCTCTAGAGGAGATCTGCATGGAGGAATGGGCCAAAATACCAGCAACAGTGTGTGAAAACCTTGTGAAGACTTACAGAAAACGTTTGACCTCTGTCATTGCCAACAAAGGGTATATAACAAAGTATTGAGAAACTTTTGTTATTGACCAAATACTTATTTTCCACCATAATTTGCAAATAAATTCATTAAAAATCCTACAATGTGATTTTCTGGATTTTTTTTTCATTTTGTCTGTCATAGTTGAAGTGTACTTATGATGAAAATTACAGGCCTCTCACATCTTTTTAAGTGGGAGAACTTCACAATTGGTGGCTGACTAAATACTTTTTTGCCCCACTGTGTGTGTGTGTATATATTTTTTTTTAATTTTTTTTAATTTTATTAAAGTACTTAGTAAGAAGAAGAATATGGCAACTACTGTCTAATAACATTTAAATAATTATAATGATATTAAAATATAATTACATTAACAGCATAAAAAGTTGTTGCACAACTACTAATAGGCATAACTAATAAAAACTACTGCTACAACTACTAATACAACTAAGTACCTATAATATAGAGTATACATCTAATTCGCTAAGTAAGGTCTTGGTTGTGTTTTGATAGATGACATCACCATAGTCTAGGATAGGAAGCAGCAGTTGGGTTACTAAGGTCTTTCTAGTGGATAGACAAAACAATGTTATTCACTCTCACTATTTATCGCTCTCAAGTATACATCCCCACAGTGACCTGTGAGGTCAGAGGTCAGCTCACCTCTGGCGAGGGCGCCTGCTAGTAGAGGTGCCTCCTCAGCGTGTGACCCCATCCTGACCCTCAGGGCAGCACGCAGTTGGTCGTAGCACGTGAAGTAGATCACTGTGGCCGGGACCGCCATGATACTGCAAGAAGCATTAACAGAGATGCAAATCTAATGTTTCCTCAAGAACCCTGACTCATTCAAATCAGGCATTACAAACAAGAAACCAAAATCAAAAAATGAAATATCCATAAACAACGAATAAAATGAATCAGCTTTTACCATATCAGACACAAATCAGATGGGTACAAACAAGAGGTACAAATAAAATGTTCCCAAATGAATCAACAGCCTATGACTCAGCCGTTACCACACCGCTCAGACACAAATCCAGGACTGAGAGATTTCAAATAAAACATTAACAAATCAAATATCGATAAACCCTGAGTCTACAAAATCAGTGTCCATCCGTACTGCTCGATACAAATGAGCAGAACAATGTGAAACAATCGTAAACAACTGAATTATCAATAGACTATGAGTTTGCTGAATCACAGCGGGCCAGCCACTCAAGACACAGCTGACCATAAATCAGTGCAGAAGGCAAGTAAGCAGTGTGAATTAGTAATGAGGCAGAGTAACGGCAGACTTCAGACTCACAGGGTTGGAGGGAGGCCGCTCCATAACGACTTGATACCTTCCCTGCGGACTATCTTAATAAAGGCATCCTGCAGAGAGAGGGTCAAAGAACCAGAGAAATAACTAATGCATGATACTGATGTACATGTACATTATAAATGCTTAAGGGTTGTACCGAATGTGGATCTCCCGTTCGTCTACCGTTCATTCAGCACACTGTTGATGTCTGACTGCCGACACTTTTGTGCGATTCTACATGTAAAATTGGTTCACACTCGGTTCGCAAACCGAGTGTTCGCACTCCTGCACTGGTCAGGATACATTTTGGACCATTCCTCTTCACAAAAATTTTTGGATGTCTGATCTGAACTGCTCTCTTGAGGTCATGCCACAGCATCTAAATTGGGTTGAGGTCAGGACTCTGACTGGGCCACTTCAGAAGGTGTATTTTCTTCTGTTGAAACCATTCTGTTGTTGATTTACTTCTGTCTTTTGGGTCATTGTCCTGTTGCATCACCCAACTTCTGTTGAGCTTCAATTGTCGGACAGATAGCCTTACATTCTCCTGCAAAAAGTATTGATAAACTTGGGAATTAATTTTTCTGTCGATGATAGCAAGCTGTCCAGGCCCTGAGCCAGTAAAGCAGCTCCAAACCATGATGCTCCCTTAACCATACTTAACAGATGAGGTTTTGATGTTGGCGTGCTGTGCCTTTTTTTCTCCACACATAGTGTTGTGTGTTTCTTCCAAACAACTCAACTTTAGTTTCATCTGTCCACAGAATATTTTGCCAGGAGCTCTGTGGAACATCCAGATGCTCTTTTACAAACTTCAGATGTGGAGCAATGGGTTTTTTGGACAGCAGTGGCTTCTTCCGCGGTGTCCTCCCATGAACACCATTATTGTTTAGTGTTTTACGTATCGTAGACTCGTCAACAGAGATGTTAGCATGTTCCAGAGATTTCTGTAAGTCTTTAGCTGACACTCTAGGATTCTTCTTAACCTCATTGAGAATTCGGCGTTGTGCTCTTGCAGTCATTTTTGCAGGGCGGCCACTCCTAGAGAGAGTAGCAACAGTGCTGAACTTTCTACATTTATAGACGATTTGTCTTACCGTGGACTGATGAACATCAAGGCTTTTAGAGATACTTGTGTAACTCTTTCCAGCTTATGCAAGTCAACAACTCTTACTCTTGGGTCTTCTGAGATCTCTTTTGTTCGAGGCATAGTTCACATCAGGCAATGCTTCTTGTGAATAGCAAACACACATTTTTTGAGTGTTTTTTTATTGGGCAGGGCAGCTCTAACCAACATTTCCAAACTTGTCTCAATGATTGTACTCCTGGTTAGCTGACTCCTGACTCCAATTAGCTTTTGGAGAAGTCATTAGCCTAGGGGTTCACATACTTTTTCCAACCTACACTGTGAATGTTTAAATGATGCATTTAATATAGACAAGAAACATACAATCATTTGTGAGATTGTTAGTTTAAGAAGAGTGTGTTTGTCTGTTGTTTGTCTGTTGTTATGATCATTCTTAAGGGTTCACATACTTTTTCTTGCCACTGTACATCTTTATAATGCTTGTGGTTAGCATTCAATGGGTCCATCACTTGAGGCTGGTTCCAAGTCCCACGGGTTGTGGCGGTCATGAAGTTTTGTCAGCCGTTGATTGTCAAGCAAATAACTGCCGGTCTAACGGTAATTGACAGTTAATTAACATAAACACATTTAACATATCCTGGCTTCCACACAGCCTACGAGCTACTGATGCAGACCTTTGGAACATCTACATTTTTAAAAGTCTAATAAATCCATGTAATATAGCCTACACCATCACAATAAATCCATGATTTATTTTATTAGGTTCTAAAGAAATATGATATGAAGAAAATTTAGTCTATTTCAGAAGAACAGAATAGCATACTCTGAGTTGTCCTTATGTTAGGTCCTGATCTGGCTATGCCATATGGCTGTGGGATACACTAGTTCAGTTAGCAGACAAGATTTGCTTAGAATTCTGTGGCATTACTTTATATTACCATTGAACATAGCTTAATAAAATAGAAAGGATATTTTCTCCAAATTATTTGAGGGAGTGAACACATGCTGCTATTCTGTGTTGAGCGGTTAACAAAGAAACAGGTAATCCAATTAGCTATAGTTATTTATGTAACTTTAGTTGTGATTCAAACATTGCTTTTTAAAAATTTTAAATTAAATTTTTCGTGGTATCCAATTGTTAGTAGTTACTGTCTTGTCTCATCGCTACAACTCCCATACGGGCTCGGGAGAGACGAAGGTCGAGAATCTTGCGTCCTCCGAAACACAACCCAACCAAGCTGCACTGCTTCTTAACACAGCGTGCATCCAACCCGGAAGCCAGCCGCACCAATGTGTCGGAGGAAACACAGTGCGCGATGAGACAAGGATATTCCTACCGGCCAAAATCTCCCTAACCCGGTGACCGCAAATGCAATTATGCATGTAATGATTTTATTGTGGTGAAAATGATCTTCCCCAAACGTGAAACTAACACACTGCATGTGTCTGCCAGTTAGGCTCTACACCCATTGTAACGTGGATTAATGTGCTTCATTTTAAGAAGTTATTTGGCCACTTTAGTTGTGATACAAACCTTATTAAAACATATAGGTCTATGGGCTAGGCTACATGAGGTGTGATACTGACCTTATTAAAACATATAGGCCTATGGGCTAGGCTACATGAGGTGTGATACAAACCTTATTAAAACATAGGTCTATGGGCTAGACTACATGAGGTGTGATACTGACCTTATTAAAACATATAGGTCTATGGGCTAGGCTACATGAGGTGTGATACTGACCTTATTAAAACATATAGGTCTATGGGCTAGGCTACATGAGGTGTGAAACTGACCTTATTAAAACATATAGGTCTATGGGCTAGGCTACATGAGGTGTGATACTGACCTTATTAAAACATATAGGCCTATGGGCTAGGCTACATGAGGTGTGATACTGACCTTATTAAAACATATAGGCCTATGGGCTAGGCTACATGAGGTGTGATACTGACCTTATTAAAACATATAGGCCTATGGGCTAGGCTACATGAGGTGTGATACTGACCTTATTAAAACATATAGGCCTATGGGCTAGGCTACATGAGGTGTGATACTGACCTTATTAAAACATATAGGCCTATGGGCTAGGCTACATGAGGTGTGATACTGACCTTATTAAAACATATAGGCCTATGGGCTAGACTACATGAGGTGTGATACAAAGCTTATTAAAACATATACGCCTATGGGCTAGGCTACATGAGGTGTGATACTAACCTTATTAAAACATATAGGCCTATGGGCTAGGCTACATGAGGTGTGATACTGACCTTATTAAAACATATAGGTCTATGGGCTAGGCTACATGAGGTGTGATACTGACCTTATTAAAACATATAGGCCTATGGGCTAGGCTACATGAGGTGTGATACTGACCTTATTAAAACATATAGGCCTATGGGCTAGACTACATGAGGTGTGATACAAACCTTATTAAAACATATAGGTCTATGGGCTAGGCTACATGAGGTGTGATACTGACCTTATTAAAACATATAGGCCTATGGGCTAGGCTACATGAGGTGTGATACTGACCTTATTAAAACATATAGGCCTATGGGCTAGGCTACATGAGGTGTGATACTGACCTTATTAAAACATATAGGCCTATGGGCTAGGCTACATGAGGTGTGATACTGACCTTATTAAAACATATAGGCCTATGGGCTAGGCTACATGAGGTGTGATACTGACCTTATTAAAACATATAGGTCTATGGGCTAGACTACATGAGGTGTGATACTGACCTTATTAAAACATATAGGCCTATGGGCTAGGCTACATGAGGTGTGATACTGACCTTATTAAAACATATAGGCCTATGGGCTAGGCTACATGAGGTGTGATACTGACCTTATTAAAACATATAGGCCTATGGGCTAGGCTACATGAGGTGTGATACTGACCTTATTAAAACATATAGGCCTATGGGCTAGGCTACATGAGGTGTGATACTGACCTTATTAAAACATATAGGCCTATGGGCTAGGCTACATGAGGTGTGATACTGACCTTATTAAAACATATAGGCCTATGGGCTAGGCTACATGAGGTGTGATACTGACCTTATTAAAACATATAGGCCTATGGGCTAGGCTACATGAGGTGTGATACTGACCTTATTAAAACATATAGGTCTATGGGCTAGGCTACATGAGGTGTGATACTGACCTTATTAAAACATATAGGTCTATGGGCTAGGCTACATGAGGTGTGATACTGACCTTATTAAAACATATAGGCCTATGGGCTAGGCTACATGAGGTGTGATACTGACCTTATTAAAACATATAGGCCTATGGGCTAGACTACATGAGGTGTGATACAAAGCTTATTAAAACATATACGCCTATGGGCTAGGCTACATGAGGTGTGATACTAACCTTATTAAAACATATAGGCCTATGGGCTAGGCTACATGAGATGTGATACTGACCTTATTAAAACATATAGGTCTATGGGCTAGGCTACATGAGGTGTGATACTGACCTTATTAAAACATATAGGTCTATGGGCTAGACTACATGAGGTGTGATACTGACCTTATTAAAACATATAGGTCTATGGGCTAGACTACATGAGGTGTGATACTGACCTTATTAAAACAAATAGGTCTATGGGCTAGGCTACATGAGGTGTGATACTGACCTTATTAAAACATATAGGTCTATGGGCTAGACTACATGAGGTGTGATACTAACCTTATTAAAACATATAGGTCTATGGGCTAGACTACATGAGGTGTGATACTGACCTTATTAAAACATATAGGTCTATGGGCTAGACTACATGAGGTGTGATACTGACCTTATTAAAACATATAGGTCTATGGGCTAGACTACATGAGGTGTGATACTAACCTTATTAAAACATATAGGTCTATGGGCTTGACTACATGAGGTGTGATACTGACCTTATTAAAACATATAGGTCTATGGGCTAGACTACATGAGGTGTGATACTGACCTTATTAAAACATATAGGTCTATGGGCTAGACTACATGAGGTGTGATACTGACCTTATTAAAACATATAGGTCTATGGGCTAGGCTACATGAGGTGTGATACTGACCTTATTAAAACATATAGGTCTATGGGCTAGGCTACATGAGGTGTGATACTGACCTTATTAAAACATATAGGTCTATGGGCTAGGCTACATGAGGTGTGATACTGACCTTATTAAAACATATAGGCCTATGGGCTAGGCTACATGAGGTGTGATACTAACCTTATTAAAACATATAGGTCTATGGGCTAGACTACATGAGGTGTGATACTGACCTTATTAAAACATATAGGTCTATGGGCTAGGCTACATGAGGTGTGATACTGACCTTATTAAAACATATAGGTCTATGGGCTAGGCTACATGAGGTGTGATACTGACCTTATTAAAACATATAGGTCTATGGGCTAGGCTACATGAGGTGTGATACTGACCTTATTAAAACATATAGGTCTATGGGCTAGGCTACATGAGGTGTGATACTGACCTTATTAAAACATATAGGTCTATGGGCTAGGCTACATGAGGTGTGATACTGACCTTATTAAAACATATAGGCCTATGGGCTAGGCTACATGAGGTGTGTGACTATGATTTGAAAAAGTCGCAAAAGGCATGTGCTGTTTGTTGCCTTATGCTGGGCATCCTTCACAAGTGATATTATATCATTCACAAGTGATATGCTAATATTGTCACCCATCAGACTATTCTTGATTTAATCTTGTCTTTACAACTAAATAATATATGTGTGAAATTGGTTTTGATTTAGAATGGACAATTATCATGCACCTGTTTTGAAACAAGGGGGGGAAAAAGACATCATGCACTTAAATAGCAAATGGAGGACGCTTTTCCCATGGTTCATTATCATGCCAGCCAGGTAGGCTGTACTCCTGTTGTAAAGATAATGTGCTTAATATTAGGAAAGTTGAGAAATAAATATAGTAGGCCTAGTCAATAGACATCTGATGGGATGCTTATCTTTTTAAAAGAGGCCATCACTCTGTTTTCTCACGCGATTGAATAGCCTATAGAAAGGTTGCGCAACATCAGCTCATGGACTCTCATGAAGTGTTTGATTAGATCTTCTAATACATCTGCATTGATGTCAGAGTCATTAGAGGGACAATAGAGTACTGACTACCAGGCAGTTAGCACGTTTGGTAGGCTACTCATGACCATCAGCAGCATCAGAGCTGGGAGAAGCCTAATTACTGTGGCTAAACAGTCATGTGGAATTTGACTGCCTTCATTTAAAAAAATTTTTTTTTTACCTTTATTTAACCAGGCAAGTCAGTTAAGAACAAATTCTTATTTTCAATGACGGCCTGGGAACAGTGGGTTAACTGCCTGTTCAGGGGCAGAACGACAGATTTGTACCTTGTCAGCTCAGGGGTTTGAACTCGCAACCTTCCGGTTACGAGTCCAACGCTCTAACCACTAGGCTACCCATGACCACCCGTGTGGCAGTAATACGGTCACCGTAACAGCCCCAGTCTCATCCCACCCATAGCCTCTGACCCCTTGGCCACTTGTGCAGATCTGTAAGGAATGAGCAATATCTCAATGTTACCCTCTGATAGGCTAGACAGAATTTTCATCACATTGCACACGATACACACCAACCCAATCCTAGCATATCTAGATGGGGGTTGGGAGTTGGGTAGAGGTGTTAGAGATGTTTACCAGAGTGCCATTGAAGTGGCCGGGGGCCTTGTACCAGGCCTTGGAGTTGCCGTTCATACACACACAGGTATGGTCCATCAGGCCATTGCAATACACAAAGCATTTCCCTGGAAAACAATGAAGACATGCATAATGGATTGAGCACTCTGGTTTAGAGAGAGGACAGAGGAATGGTAGGTTACATTGATTATTGTATTATTACCTTTGGGAAAGGGACTTTTCTGAGCCTGGAGTCTGATCTTGACAACATCCAGAGGTGTGACTGAAAAAAAGAGTTGTTCAACCAGTTTAAATATAATAGTTCCACAATCACAATCACATTCATATATATATATATACAGTACCTTGCGAAAGTATTCGGCCCCCTTGAACTTTGCAACCTTTGGCCACATTTCAGGCTTCAAACATAAAGATATAAAACTGTATTTTTTTTGTGAAGAATCAACAACAAGTGGGACACAATCATGAAGTGGAACGACATTTATTGGATATTTCAAACTTTTTTAACAAATCAAAAACTGAAAAATTGGGCGTGCAAAATTATTCAGCCCCTTTACTTTCAGTGCAGCAAACTCTCTCCAGAAGTTCAGTGAGGATCTCTGAATGATCCAATGTTGACCTAAATGACTAATGATGATAAATACAATCCACCTGTGTGTAATCAAGTCTCCGTATAAATGCACCTGCACTGTGATAGTCTCAGAGGTCCGTTAAAAGCGCAGAGAGCATCATGAAGAACAAGGAACACACCAGGCAGGTCCGAGATACTGTTGTGAAGAAGTTTAAAGCCGGATTTGGATACAAAAAGATTTCCCAAGCTTTAAAAATCCCAAGGAGCACTGTGCAAGCGATAATATTGAAATGGAAGGAGTATCAGACCACTGCAAATCTACCAAGACCTGGCCGTCCCTCTAAACTTTCAGCACATACAAGGAGAAGACTGATCAGAGATGCAGCCAAGAGGCCCATGATCACTCTGGATGAACTGCAGAGATCTACAGCTGAGGTGGGAGACTCTGTCCATAGGACAACAATCAGTAGTATATTGCACAAATCTGGCCTTTATGGAAGAGTGGCAAGAAGAAAGCCATTTCTTAAAGATATCCATAAAAAGTGTTGTTTAAAGTTTGCCTCAAGCCACCTGGGAGACACACCAAACATGTGGAAGAAGGTGCTCTGGTCAGATGAAACCAAATTGAACTTTTTGGCAACAATGCAAAACGTTATGTTTGGTGTAAAAGCAACACAGCTCATCACCCTGAACACCCTATCCCCACTGTCAAACATGGTGGTGGCAGCATCATGGTTTGGGCCTGCTTTTCTTCAGCAGGGACAGGGAAGATGGTTAAAATTGATGGGAAGATGGATGGAGCCAAATACAGGACCATTCTGGAAGAAAACCTGATGGAGTCTGCAAAAGACCTGAGACTGGGACGGAGATTTGTCTTCCAACAAGACAATGATCCAAAACATAAAGCAAAATCTACAATGGAATGGTTCAAAAATAAACATATCCAGGTGTTAGAATGGCCAAGTCAAAGTACAGACCTGAATCCAATCGAGAATATGTGGAAAGAACTGGAAACTGCTGTTCACAAATGCTCTCCATCCAACCTCACTGAGCTCGAGCAGTTTTGCAAGGAGGAATGGGAAAAAATTTCAGTCTCTTGATGTGCAAAACTGATAGAGACATACCCCAAGCGACTTACAGCTGTAATCGCAGCAAAAGGTGGCGCTACAAAGTATAAACTTAAGGGGGCTGAATAATTTTGCATGCCCAATTTTTCAGTTTTTGATTTGTTAAAAAAGTTTGAAATATCCAATAAATGTCGTTCCACTTCATGATTGTGTCCCACTTGTTGTTGATTCTTCACAAAAAAATACAGTTTTATATCTTTATGTTTGAAGCCTGAAATGTGGCAAAAGGTTGCAAAGTTTAAGGGGGCCGAATACTTTCGCAAGGCACTGTATGTCTATGGTTGCCTAGATTAGTTCTCAATTAGAGGCAGCTGTTTATCATTGTCTCTGATTGGGAACCATATTTAGGCAGCCATATTCCTTGGGTATTTTCGTGGGTTATTGTCTATGTTTAGTTGCCTGTGTCCCAACTATTATTGTATAGCTTCACGTTCGTTTTGTTGTTTTTGTATAGTTTGTTCAGTGTTCTTCCTTCATTAAAAGAAGATGTATTCAAATCATGCTGCGCCTTGGTCTCATCGCTATAACGAACGTGACACCCATAATGTTGAAGTCATAAGATCGATGTTACAGCTTTTTTAAACAAAGGTCAAGTTTGGGTGGCTACGGGCAATTTCTGAAATAAGACCATATCACCAGGTAGCCTGTTGTTCTGGCAATGATGAGTCAGTAGTTGATTGCTGAACTGTATTTCATATGGATGATTAATGTAGGCCTACTCTGTTTTTGCCAGGCAATACTGTGTTTCTGGCCACTAATCTGAATAGGGTAGGTCTATTTGGAATCCTTGGGACATCCCTACCCTAAACATAAGCTTAGTTTAACCCATACCACCTTTGCCCAACAATGCTGATGACTGGTCATTGGCAGAGGAGTGTATTCATGAATGCCAAGGGAAGCCAGGCCACTCCCATTTTTTTTTTTACCAAGGATCAAATAAAAAAAACTAAATAATTTATCTTTCGTCTCTGTGTGTCATCATTTTCCTTCATAATTTTCCAAATGAGGATGACATTGTTGCCGCCGAAGCATTGAAGGCAAGGGAAGCCAATGAGCATTTAAAATTTTAATTTAACCTTTATTTAACCTTGTCAGGCCTCCCTTGACAGAAAAAGTATATCAGCATTGAGCTAAACTGAGCGAGCTCAATTGAATGGTCCTGGCGCACCAACAACAAAAGTGTCAAGGGAAGCCAGCTTGGGTTTTGGCTTCACTAGTATCGAATCCCATTGAGAGCATACATCATTGACAGAAAAACTTAAATTGTTGCATCTTGTCGTTGTTGTCGTCCTGTTGCCAGCTAGCTATAATGGGCACTTCCGTAAATTAGCCATGGATGGAGATAGTGGTATGGGATTTTTTATGAATAATGACTAAATGATGTATACATTTAACATAGAACTATAACTGACAGAATACTACCCTGTCACTGTATGATTGTATGAATCATAACACTAAATCTAATGTTTGTAGTTTTAGTCAAGAATTAGAACAGGGACTTTCTGTTCCTTGTTAGAAACAAATGGGGCTATCGTCAGACCGGCTGGAATACTGTGTTCCTTACAGGACATTCTATCCCCACCCAGGGAGGGGAGAGACCTTGGGCTTGTAGTAGATTGTTTAACAGGTGGCAGAATATTTATGAGTAGGAGAAGACTTGTGAACTGTTGCCATTGTATCTGAGAGGAGGAGGGACATTTATGAAGAAATGTGAGGTATATAGACCAATGTACCAGAAATGATAGGCAGAGCTCTCATAAATAAACATTCCTGACAAATGTAGCTGGGCCTCCGTCTGATTCATTCCAACCAGTTTCCTACAAATTCTGGATATCAGGATGAGTAATCAATTCAATTGGGTTTATGAACACTGAGAACTTAATTCTCTTGACAGATAGGGATTTGGAGTTGTGTTTTTACTTAATTCTCTGTACTTTACAATGATTATAACAGCGATTCTGATCCAACCATTCATTTATACATTGTTGTGCCCCTGGCCTGAGAGGATGGAAGTTCAATATGTAGCCTGATGTAGAACACTAATGTTAAATAGCTCACGTTGTCCATGGATTAAAGTTAAGTTAGCTAGCAAGCCTTTTAGCCAGGTAGCCCAGGACACCAAAAGATGTACTGTATGACAGAGTGATAGACCATTTCGTCAACATGAAATAGAGGATGGCATTGGCATTTCTCTACAAGTAGAGTGAGTCAACATGTTTTTCAACTTGCATGAAAGAGTACGCATGTACGTACCTGTATTTAGCCTTGTTGATTGGACTAAATAATTTTTGGTATCTTTTAGTTGTCAGTGTATTAGACTAAGCAAAGGTGATTTGATGATGTTGAAGTTGAAATGGTGCTGGAATAGTGGAGGCTTCCCCAGTGATTTTACCCATGCAACGCAGCTGGTCATTGGTCAACAATCAAGACTCACACATTTTTGGTTCGGGAGAATAGGTGCGAATTCGAGTTCAGTGGGATTAGAACAATTACATATTTATTGTATTTTTTTTACACATTTTTTAGGGAAATTATACCACCATGGATAAGGGCACTTTGGAGACTGGAAGGGGTATGTGCTCTGCACATGCCTGAACAGAGGCAAGGATTATTTGCTGACAATGGGCAATCAATTGGTAAAGAGAGCAGGTGGAAGTAATGTTGAGGAGGATATGGGGCTAGCCATACAATGCATTTGAAATGTATTCAGACCCCTTGACTTTTTCCACATTTTGTTAAGTTACAGCCTTCTAAAATGTATTAAATAGATTTTTTCCCTCCTCAATCTACACACCCATAATGACAAAGCAAAAACAGCTTTTTAGACATTTTTGCAAATGTATTTAAAAAACGTATTCAGACCCTTTACTCAGTACTTTGTTGAAGCACCTTTGGCAGCAAATACAGTCTCGAGTCTTCTTGGGTATGACGCTACGAACTTGGCACACCTGTATTTGGGGAGTTTCTCCCATTCTTCTCTGCAGATCCTCTCAAGCTCTTTCAGGTTGAATGGAGCGCGTCGCTGCACAGCTATTTTCAGGTCTCTCCATGGATGTTCGATCGGGTTCAAGTCCAGGCTCTGTCTTGGCCACTCAAAGAACATTAATAGACTTGTCCTGAAGCCACTCATGCATTGTCTTGGCTGTGTGCTTAGGGTTGTTGTTCTGATGGAAGGTGAACCTTTGACCCAGTATGCGGTCCTAATCGCTCTGGACCAGGTTTTCATCAAGGATCTCTCTGTAATTTTCTAGGTTAATCTTTCCCTCGATCCTGACTAGTCATGCCAAAGAGTTCAATCTTGGTTTCAGCAGACCAGAGAATCTTGTTTCTCATGGTTGGAGAGTCCTTTAGGTGCCTTTTGGCTCCAAGTGGGCTGGCTACTACCTTTTACTGAGGAGTGGCTTACATCTGGCCACAAGGTTCTCTCTGTACTTTGCTTTGTTTCTCTTTCCCTCAATCCTGACTAGTCTCCCAGTCCCTGCCGCTGTAAAACATCCCCACAGTATGATGCTGCCACCACCATGCCAGGTTTTCTCCAGACGTGACGCTTGGCATTCAGGCCAAACAGGTTAATCTTGGTTTCATCAGACCAAAGAATCTTGTTTCTCATGGTCTGAGAGTCCTTTAGGTGCCTTTTGGAATACTCCAAGCGGGCTGTGTGCTTTTTACTAAGGAATGGCTTCTGTTTGGCAATTAAGGCCTGATTTGGTGGAGTGCTGCAGAGATAGTTGTCCTTCTGGAAGGTTTTCCCCATCTCCACAGAGGAACTCTGGAGCTCTGTCAGTGGCCATGATGTTCTTGGTCACCTCCCTCCCTCACTTCTACCCCGATTTGGGGTGGCAGGGTAGCCTAGTGGTTAGAGCGTTGGACTAGTAAGCGGAAGGTTCAAGTTCAAATCCCGGAGCTGACAAGGTACAAATCTGTCATTTTGCCCCTGAACTGGCAGTTAACCCACTGTTCCTAGGCCGTCATTGAAAATAAGAATTTGTTCTTAACTGACTTGCCTAGTAAAATAAAGTTTAAAAAATATATACAAAAATTCTCAGTTTGGCCGGGTGGCCAGCTCAAGGAAGAGTCTTGGTGGTTCCAAACTTCTTCCATTTAAGAATGATGTATGCCACTGTGTTCTTGGGGACCTTATTTAAATGTATTTTTATTTAACTAAGTAAGTCCGTTAAGAACAAATTCTTATTTACAATGACGGCCTACCCCGGCCAAACCGGACGACGCTGGGCCAATTGTACGCCACCCTATGGGACTCCCAATCATGGCCGGATGTGAAACAGCCTGGAATTGAACCAGGGACTGTAGTGATGCCTCTTGCACTGTATTCCCCTGGGTTGTAGGATCATCTTGAATTAAAATATCAATTGGCCTAGAGGTTTTTTGGGGGACCAAATATGGCACTTGTGAATATTATTACCTCTGGATTGCGCCTAAAATGCACTAAAGGGGTTTAATACATGATCAAGTCGGATGATTTCTGGTGTATGTGCATGCTTGTAGGGGACCTGCTTACAGTAGTTTATCCATGGCAACATGAGGAAGTAGCATTAGCCACTCTAGCATGGTAGTGTAAAATTGTATTTTATTCAAATAGTACTTATATTTTCACGTTTTTTTAGACCGAAGGGCAGTTATTTAACCGATTTTAGGAGGAAACTGATGCCTTTGCAGCCTGAACGGAGGATGTTTCATGCATGAGCCGGTCGCAGGGGGACACCGGTGTATAGACAGACGGCTGGGCGGACGCAGATTACGTAAAAGGAATAATAGCGTCATCTGGCTGTGGGTTGGGCTAATTATACAGAAACTGAGAATATAGTCTAGAAAGAGCATGATGGGCTGTTATTACACAACATAGCAGTATTACAGTTTGTTGACCGTGCCCTTCAGTGATTGTGCTCTTCTATGATTATGCGCAGAAGCGGTCAGAAGGTAGTCTAGGTCTGTATGGAGATGGAGCGTGCACACTACAGTTCCCGACATCCCATCTCGGCAATCGCTGTTCTCCTCGCATGTTTACGCATGAGGCGCTTCTGCAGTGAGCTACTGGATATTGATGTGCTTTAATGTGTCCCCACTCCTCTCCTCTTACCTCTCCTCCTTCTCCGCTCTGTCCATAGAGACTCAGCGCGCTCAGATGCACTTGGCGTTCTAGCGGTAGAAACAGCAGCGGGAGCGTCTCAATGCAGAGGCAGCAAGAGCACCCCGATGGCCACCAGCACAAGAGACTGCGCTAAGCAGACGACCAGCGCGCGCGTTCATCTGTGCTTCTCAACCCCGAACCTCCTCTAGCGAAGAGAGAGGTGCCCAAATCCGTTTGAGGATATCGCTTTTTTTGTCCCTTTTTTTTGTCCATTCGATGAAGAAGAACTGATGACGATGTATCGGCGATGGTGGATTTCCCTTTTGTGCGTCTATGGACTGATGTGCATCGTTCATTCCAGCAATCATATACCTCGAAATGGTAATGTATTTATTACAACAAATATTGCTATGTATTTTATTGGAATATATGCTAATGGCAACAGCATCACCAATAACACGTTCCACATCCCATGTTATTATGCTGCCAGAGAGGGAGCCTGAATCCCCAACGTAAACAACCTCTAACATTTGCATTTAATGTAACCTTATGAAAGGGAATCGGTCTATTGTTAATTAAAAATATTTGAGGAAGTATATTCCAAAACCATTACAGTGCTATTTCACATTGATGTATGTTTTGGTATAGGTTGTAGCTGTGTTTTTCTTTGCGCCAGGATAGCTATCGCAATCTTAAACATCGCTGTTTCCTCCCTGTGCAGGAGACGCCTTGTCGCAGGCGAAGGCTGTTCGTGATGCGAGCAGGTTCGCCGGGAAGGAGGACACGGTCCCACTCCGTCTGCTCTACAGCATGCACAACCACAGTCAAATCACCCACGATGTCATCAGCACCAGGACGAGAGCCAGTTCCAGCCCCACACAGGTAGTCTACACAGTGGTGGTGTTATTTATTATGGCGACGGTGGCGATGGAGCTCCGCTATGTGCAGAGAGACAAATGCCTTTGGTACGCGTTGCTATTGGAGACATCCCGCTATTCTCATGTTGTTTATGTTTTTGTTGAATCATCTCATTTTTACGCATTTCACAGAGAATTCGGCAAGATCACATTTTCACCTATAACAAGCTAGTTCTTTTGACTAGTGGTCTATTTACAGAAATATAGTCTATCCAATTTCTCCACATTTAAAAGCGTAGGCAGTGTCTTTTCATTGAGAAAAATAAAGATAGCCTGGTGGTATATTGTGGGGGTTTCTATGCACATACATACACAAAGACAGGCTCAGGCCTGATCAGAAAAAAGAGCCCATGCATGAAACACATGGGGATGAAGCCTATGCATTAGAATGAATAGATACATAGGCCTATAACATCCATACATGTTTAATTGGGTCAAATATGTTGTTTTCCTTATATAAGAGAGGTTCTTATTATTATGAAGGTGAGCGGACCTGACACAATATCTTCAGAATCTATTGAATAATGATTGGTTTGTACCCTTACAGTGGATTCGCCAGTAACCCACATGGCCCTATGTCTGAGACACACTGCTTCTTGGATGGTTAAAGAGCATCTGCTCTCTATCTGGTTGGCATCCTTTACAGTTAACTAGCTGGGTGTTTGCTTTGGCTATTAAATTATCTGTTTGATGTGAAGACCTAGTCTGGATACTCAGATACAATCATAAGGCTCTCTACCTCTGAAATGTACACGTTATAAACATCACAGATTTTTATTCCACTATTCCTTCCTTTTATCTAAAATCTAGTTGTTCCAGTGCAGTCAACACATGTGATTTGTCCGTGTTTTATATATATTTCCACACTATGAAGTTGGAATAATAGTGTGAAATGATGATAGTGCCCTTTTAGTGTAAGAGCTGTTTGAAAAGACCGCCTGACAGTTCAGCCTGAGCAGAGGGCCATCGAGAGCACAGGCACAAGGGCAGACACTTTCATTACAGGAATCATGAGGATAATGCACTTTATAGTTTGACCAAATTGTGGTTTTAGGATGTTTTGAGTGAGGTGACAATGTAGAATGTGCCCTTTCTCCGTTTATATGCACCCTTTCAGTTTGTTTACTAGTATAATGACAAGGTCGGAGCAGTTCCGTTTGCTCATACTGCGTTTGACTTTGATTGTGAGTTAACATGACCTCAGCTCAGCCTATCAGAAAACCTGGCAGGCCCATCTTAGTAGGGGGGCCAGCCAGAATAATGGAGAAATTGCGCAAAAACTATCTGGCATTTGCCAAATGGCCAATCTGCCCCTGGATGCTAACCTATTATGGGTTTATAGTTCCAGAGGCTATGCTAGTCTAAAGGCTAGCCTGCTCGGGGCTCCCACAGGGTCAGGTAAAGGGCTGCAGATTGAGGCAGGCAGGGGAGGTGTTAACCCTTTGTCTCTCACTCCAAGGGAGAGAGAACCAGGCTAGCCATGATAACCAAGCTAATTGGACACATCTGTCATTGATTGTTTATATGACCTCACTGTTGTTCTATATGTTGAGCTCTAATAAGGAACATGAGCTTACGTCATTAGAACATTTAACTTGGGACTGGAACATGTGTGACAGATACTGATAAACTGGCTTGGCTTCATTTGTCTTCAAAAAAGATTATTGTGCCGCCTAAAAGAAAGTTCTTGGGGGAAACACTGCCTCATCTTTTTGTCACTATTTACAGCACAACTGCATCAGGTGTCTTCAGGTGAAATTATACTGCCCCACAAAGAGAGAGAAAGAGATATGATGGAATCTTCATTTGATCTGATCAGTCTTTGAGTTTCTTGTCATCCCCAGAGAGAATTTTATACTGACCTCAAATCAGCCACTTCGTCACACAGCCTGCATTCTCAGCGTCATATTGTCTGATTATGCTCTGATTTCGACTGTTTTTAGCTCGGTATCATAACATCTGAAAGGAACCTGTCAAATCATTCTTAAACGTATGACACACAAAAATAACTGTTTATGGACTTGCGTTGAGTCTACTATTTTCAGTTAAAGGCATAACCTACTTTACACATTTTTAAAAGAGGAGCTTTGAGAAGAGCTCAGCTGAGTGCTGTTTAAGCGGTTCTGTGGAAGAAAAGCACTTATAGTCATGGGCCCATAGCCATCAGTTGTGTGTGTGTGCGTGTGTGTGTGTGTGTGTGTGTGTGTAAGGCTGTCTGTGTTGTAGTAGGATAACAGCACTCCCTGGTAGGCCCCTAGGTCCATCAGTGGAGTTAGGTCTTGCTATGATGCACTAATCAATGAAACAGGAGTCGCTGATGGTCTCGGTGCCTCGGCTCGGCCCAGTCAAACTGGGAAATCTGGTCCAGGAGAACACAATTACTGGTACCACTTCATGTGGATTCAATTCGCTTAATTTGATTTTAAAGTGTGCCCTGAAAAGGAACACACACACACACACACACACACACACACACACACACACACACACACACACACATAGTAACAATAGTGTCTGTGGCCACAGGGGACCCTGAGGTCTAAGGTCATTCTTGGGTGAAGATTGGGGCATTTCATACTCACACACACACACACACACACACACACACACACACACACACACACACACACACACACACTCCCTTGGTTTTAATGCAGCGTCCGGTGTGTATTGACTCAGGCCCGTGGGCCATGCCTGGGGGAGGGGTTAGTCCTGTATTAGACTAGCTGGGGACTCCCTCAGAGTTACACAGGAACAATAGTGGGAAGTCCTCGTTTCCCCTGGGGCCTGTAATAGACCACGCGCCATATGTGCCCAGAACTAGGGATGTATTAGATCTTCCCCCTCAACCAAATCAATCATTTCTGGATGAGCCAGCAGGGAGGGTGGGTGGGTGGGTGTGAGAGTACAGGGAGAGGTGGGAGGGTGTGCGTACAGGAGGAGGTGGGAGGGTGTGAGTACAGGAGGAGGTGGGAGGGTGTGAATACAGGGGAAGGTGGGAGGGTGTGAGTACAGGGGGAGGTGGGAGGGTGTGAGTACAGGGGGAGGTGGGAGGGTGTGAATACAGGAGGAGGTGGGAGGGTGTGAGTACAGGGGGAGGTGGGAGGGTGTGAATACAGGAGGAGGTGGGAGGGTGTGAGTACAGGGGGAGGTGGGAGGGTGTGAGTACAGGGGAAGGTGGGAGGGTGTGAGTACAGGGGGAGGTGGGAGGGTGTGAGTACAGGGGGAGGTGGGAGGGTGTGAGTACAGGGGGAGTTGGGAGGGTGTGAGTACAGGGGGAGGTGGGAGGGTGTGAGTTACACAGATTTGCATGGTTAATATCACCGAATGTCTGGGTCTAGTTCAGCTTCAATCACAGCTCCCCTGTCTCTCAGAATGTCTTCCTTTGCTTAAAGTTCATGTGCAGTATGTATATTGTTAATTGTTTTGTAAAAGCTTTTTCAGCACTCAATGGAATAGAGATGATTGTACAACGTTTCTGAATTTTTTTTATTCACAGGGGAACCACGTGGCCCAAGCCAGCTTCCAGGTGAACGCGTTTGGTGAGCAGTTCATCTTGGATGTTGAACTGAACCAGTGAGTATAACCTTTGACCTATCACCAACATTCTCTGTATCTACTGCGATAAATCCCCTTTCTCTCTCTGTCATGATTTCTGCATGTGATAGTAAAATAGCCAGTAGTACTAGACGGTATTTTGAATGATTAAAGGGATTCTCCGTTACTTTTGCATACTTATTAGCAAGTTGTTCTGAAAGTAAACACCCATGAGCCAAAAGTGGTCCCCGAAAATAGTGTACTACATCACATATGTGCAGATACTGTATGTGCACCACGTCATTGCTCTCTCTTTCACTCTGCTGTGTGTGATTCTTGCTAGCTGTCACTCAAATTACGAGGGGCTGAATCTCATTGGCTGGAACTCAAATTGCTAGGGGTCTTGCCCATGCGGGGGAAATGTAGGGAAAATGACGCAGCACAGCTTCCAGAAAATAGTCACTTTTAAACGAGCAGTTTCGTGCCTCATTGAGGTAAAACAGTAATTCCGATCATAGATTATGCATGGGTGAACTACATATCGACACATCCAGGCCAAAGCGGGAGGTTTCAAAAATACTTACCAAAGTACCGGAGCATGTCTTTAAGAGCTGTTTAATTAGTCCCTAATGTCTTCCTCACAAAGCTTTGATCTGGGGAAACTTGTTAGTGGCAGTGCTGTAGGCCTATCTTTGATTATGAATACTTGGTTGGTAATACTGCTTATAGGCTGCTTATTCCCTCGGGAACAATAGTTCATAAGCTGTTCATAAGCAGGTTATGAGCTGTTCATAAGCAGGTTATAAGCTGTTCATAAGATAAGAGGTAGTTTCGCGAGCCTGTGCTAACTAGTGTTAGGGCAATGTTTGGAAGTCTACAGGTACGGTAGCATGGTCTTCATGATGCATGCAGAGACATTAAAAAGGGATCCACGAGTTCTGCCTCTGGGTGTGTAGAACAACAGAATCTGGCAGTACATCTTTATGTGCTCTAATGGTCTCTGTAATGGAGGCATGAGGAATGAGACATCTTTCACCTCTGGCTGATCGTAGTGGTACAGAGCAGACAGGAGCATTATCCTCCCAGTGTCCAGTGCCTTTTGGGCCGCTTTGTTTGGGGAAGAAATTATATGCTGTGTGTTTGTGGGGCTATTTCTCTCGCTCTCCATCCTGCCATCTCTCTCTTGCTCAGCTTTCTCCCTTTTTCTCTTTTACTCCCTCTCACTGTTTCTCTGTCAGCTCTTTCCACTTCTCTCTCCCTCTCTTCCCTTCTCTCAAGCTCTCTCTATCTGGCCCTCACACTCTGCTGACCAATGGTCTTTCACTAATGAGGGGAAGTTGTGTGTCTCTCTCTCTCTCTCTCTCTCTCTCACTCTCTCTCTCTCTCTCTCTCTCTCTTTCTCTCGCTCTCTCTCTCTCTGTGTCTGTGTCATAGACACAAAGACACAGGGTGACAGGTTCAGTACACATCACTGCTTTCTGCATCAGAAAGTAGGCTGGGCCTCTATGAGGTCTGGTAGATCGATGCATTGATGTAAGTAGGCTGGCCCTCTGAGGTCTCGGTGCATTGATGTAAGTAGGCTGGCCCTCTGAGGTCTCGGTGCATTGATGTAAGTAGGCTGGCCCTCTGAGGTCTCGGTGCATTGATGAAAGTAGGCTGACCCTCTTTGAGGTCTCGTAGATCGGTGCATTGATGAAAGTAGGCTGGCCCTCTTTGAGGTCTGGTAGATCGGTGCATTGATGAAAGTAGGCTGGCCCTTTTTGAGGTCTGGTAGATCGGTGCATTGATGAAAGTAGGCTGACCCTCTTTGAGGTTTCGCAGATCGGTGCATTGATGAAAGTAGGCTGACCCTCTTTGAGGTTTCGCAGATCGGTGCATTGATGAAAGTAGGCTGGCCCTCTTTGAGGTCTGGTAGATCGGTGCATTGATGAAAGTAGGCTGACCCTTTTTGAGGTCTCGTAGATCGGTGCATTGATGAAAGTAGGCTGGCCCTCTTTGAGGTCTCGTAGATCGGTGCATTGATGTAAGTAGGCTGGCCCTCTTTGAGGTCTGGTAGATCGGTGCATTGAAGAAAGTAGGCTGGCCCTTTTTGAGGTTTCGTAGATCGGTGCATTGATGAAAGTAGGCTGACCCTTTTTGAGGTCTGGTAGATCGGTGCATTGATGAAAGTAGGCTGACCCTTTTTGAGGTTTCGCAGATCGGTGCATTGATGTAAGTAGGCTGGCCCTTTTTGAGGTCTGGTAGATCGGTGCATTGATGAAAGTAGGCTGGCCCTCTTTGAGGTCTCGTAGATCGGTGCATTGATGAAAGTAGGCTGGCCCTTTTTGAGGTCTCGTAGATCGGTGCATTGATGAAAGTAGGCTGACCCTTTTTGAGGTCTCGTAGATCGGTGCATTGATGAAAGTAGGCTGGCCCTTTTTGAGGTCTCGTAGATCGGTGCATTGATGAAAGTAGGCTGACCCTTTTTGAGGTCTCGTAGATCGGTGCATTGATGAAAGTAGGCTGACCCTTTTTGAGGTCTCGTAGATCGGTGCATTGATGAAAGTAGGCTGGCCCTCTTTGAGGTTTCGCAGATCGGTGCATTGATGAAAGTAGGCTGGCCCTCTTTGAGGTCTGGTAGATCGGTGCATTGATGAAAGTAGGCTGACCCTTTTTGAGGTCTCGTAGATCGGTGCATTGATGAAAGTAGGCTGACCCTCTTTGAGGTCTGGTAGATCGGTGCATTGATGAAAGTAGGCTGGCCCTCTTTGAGGTTTCGCAGATCGGTGCATTGATGTAAGTAGGCTGACCCTCTTTGAGGTTTCGCAGATCGGTGCATTGATGAAAGTAGGCTGGCCCTCTTTGAGGTCTGGTAGATCGGTGCATTGATGAAAGTAGGCTGACCCTCTTTGAGGTTTCGCAGATCGGTGCATTGATGAAAGTAGGCTGACCCTTTTTGAGGTCTCGTAGATCGGTGCATTGATGAAAGTAGGCTGGCCCTTTTTGAGGTCTGGTAGATCGGTGCATTGTACTATTTTAGTTTATAAAGCCTCCTTACACAACTTCCGCCGTACCTTGCGTCATTGTTAACCTACATATGTAGGAGCTACCAGACCCTTGCACCTTACTCTTGGAATAGTTTTCCAAAGGTCTTTACATGTGATGTTTTGGTGTCTCTAGGCATATCTATCTCTATTCAGATGGCTGCTGATTGATTATCTGTTTTACTGAAGAATGTGTGTTTTCTATGATTGTGATTTGTATCTCTGTTGTGCTTTTTTGTAGTGTATTGATGTGTATCATTTTTGTAATCACAGGGTTCTTCTGAAAAAGAGACCTTGGTCTCAGCATGACTCCCTGTCAAAGTAAAGGTGAAATAAATCAAACTAGCTCACCTAAGCAGACAGTTGTGTGTAGAAGTGAGTATGCATCATTAGAGTGAGTCTGTACTCTGTCGTGTCATTATAGCTGAAGTCATCTCTCTCTGTATGAGGATCTATTTCCCCTGTCACCCAGAGCCATTCACACACAGTAGACTGAGAGAAATGGAGATGACATCACAGGAATATCCAAACAGCACAGTGCTGCCGCTCGTGGGGTTACTGTATGATGCATGAAGCGTCATGTGTCATGACACAGTGTCCCTGTGGGCTGTAGAGCTATTGTTGTGACACGGTCAGGCACGTCTCTGTCGTATGTTGTGTTTGGTGACCTGAGGTGCTGGATGTCATCCATCATATGGAGTCTGTGCTGTAACTGTGTGTCTGTATGGTTTGGGAAGCCTGCATATAGATTTTAACCCCTGTCCTGTTGTAGTGATCAGTACAATGGTAGTATGGAGGGAATGGTTCTCTGTCCTGTTGTAGTGATCAGTACAATGGTAGTATGGAGGGAATAGTTCTCTGTCCTGTTGTAGTGATCAGTACAATGGTAGTATGGAGGGAATGGTTCTCTGTCCTGTTGTAGTGATCAGTACAATGGTAGTATGGAGGGAATGGTTCTCTGTCCTGTTGTAGTGATCAGTACAATGGTAGTATGGAGGGAATGGTTCTCTGTCCTGTTGTAGTGATCAGTACAATGGTAGTATGGAGGGAATGGTTCTCTGTCCTGTTGTCTCTTTCTTTCCCTCCCTCTTTCCATCTCTCTCTCTCCTGCGGTGGCTGTGTGTTTCATGAGGTTCTGTTATATGTGTGTGTGTGTGTGTGTGTGTGTGTGTGTGTGTGTGTGTGTGTGTGTGTGTGCGCACTGCTTTTCTCTTCTCCATCCATCCCTCGCTCCCCAAGCGCTGCTCACTGACCTCACTCTTTAACCAATCACAGTGCACCCTGCTTGGGTTAAATGCAGAAGACACCTTTCAGTTGAATGCATTGTTGTACAACCGACTAGGTCTCCCCCTTTCCCTTTGTTGACGAGATAACTTTCTTGAGCTGTGTGTGTGTGAGGAGGGCATTGAGGTTGAGCGTGCATGTTTCTTGGCTTCATGCAGCGAAACCTAGTTTCCTTAGGTTGATCAATGGCCTCTCTGCTCTGTGTGTGTGTGTGTGTGCGTCGTGCGTGCGTGTGTGTGTGTGCGTGCGTGTGTGTTTAAGCAGTTGCAAGCATAACAAACAAGAGGCTGCTTGTTTTTATTTCAGTTGATTTTGAGATGCGACTCTCTCTTTCCACTGGGATCTTTTAATAAGATCACAGATTTGATGATGAAGAATAACCTCTCAGAAACGCATCAGGTATTTTTAGCTTGTGCCTACTATAACTGCAACTGTGAGGGTGTGTGTGTTTTTAGTGTTTCAAGTTTTAACGTTACATGCACAAGTACAGTGAAATGCCTTTCTTGCCCTAAACCCAACAATGCAGTAGTCAGTAACAATGTAATAGTAAAAATACCAAAGTATTGCAGGGCAGAAGTATGTCTGTGTTGCCTAGCGTACTAAGGTCACACATCACTCCCTTAGGCTTCTTTGTCCTCTCCCTCTTACATCTTTGGCTGCCTCCAAATTGCCATTCATTGCCTCGGGAGTGGGCTGGGATGGAGTGGGCTGCAATGGGGGTGGGAGTGGGAGTGGGCTGGGATTTGCTGGGCTGGGGTGGGAGTGGGCTGGGATGGGGTGGGAGTGGGATGGGGTGGGCTATGGTGGGAGTGGGCTGGGATGGGATGTGTTGGGGTGGGGGTGCTTCTTTGAATGATGCTCCCCTTTCCTCATAAACCACACCCCCTCCTCACTCCTCACCTCCCCTCCCACCTGCTCACGCTGAATAATTGATGTCCCTGTAAGATTAAAGGGGGACGCTGAAATGGGATGTGTGTGTGAATGGCTCAGTCTGGTGCTCCTACTGCAGTACCAATTAAGCCTCAATGTGGCTCTTATAAACCATGGGCCAGTTTAGAGCCTGGGGACCCACAGAACATATTATTTACTTTACAACTAGTACAAACCTATTGTTTACATTACAACTAGTACAAACCTATTGTTTACATTACAACTAGTACAAACCTATTGTTTACATTACAACTAGTACAAACCTATTGTTTACATTACAACTAGTACAAACCTATTGTTTACATTACAACTAGTACAAACCTATTGTTTACATTACAACTAGTACAAACCTATTGTTTACATTACAACTAGTACAAACCTATTGTTTACATTACAACTAGTACAAACCTATTGTTTACATTACAACTAGTACAAACCTATTGTTTACATTAAAACTAGTACAAACCTATTGTTTACATTACAACTAGTACAAACCTATTGTTTACATTACAACTAGTACAAACCTATTGTTTACATTACAACTAGTACAAACCTATTGTTTACATTACAACTAGTACAAACCTATTGTTTACATTACAACTAGTACAAACCTATTGTTTACATTACAACTAGTACAAACCAATTGTTTACATTACAACTAGTACAAACCTATTGTTTATATTACAACTAGTACAAACCTATTGTTTACATTACAACTAGTACAAACCTATTGTTTACATTACAACTAGTACAAACCTATTGTTTATATTACAACTAATTCAAACCTATTGTTTACATTACAACTAATACATACATAAATGATTACCGTCCCGTAGCACTCACGCTGGTAGCCATGAAGTGCTTTGAAAGGCTGGTCATGGCTCACATCAACAACATCCTCCCGGATACCCTAGACCCACTCCATTTCAAAAACCGCCCCAGCAGATCCAGAGATGAGGCAATCTCAATCGCACTCCACACTGCCCTTTCCCACCTGGACAAAAATAACACCTATGTGAGAATGCTGTTCATTGACTACAGCTCATCGTTCAACACCATAGTTCCCACGAAGCTCTTCACTAAGCTAAAGACCCTGAGACTAAAAACCTCCCTTTGCAACTGGATCCTGGACTTTGACAGGCCGCCCCAGGTGGTGAGGGTAGGTAGCAACACATCTGCCACGCTGATCCTCAACACTGGAGCTCCACAGGGGTCCCCTCCTGTACTCCCTGTTCACCCACGACTGCATGGCCAGGCACAACTCCAACACCATCATTAAGTTTGCAGATGACACAACAGTGGTAGGCCTGATCACCGACAACGACGAGACAGCCTATATGGAGAAGGTCAGAGACCCGGCCGGGTGGTGCCAGAATAACAACCTATCCCTCAACGTAACCAAGACTAAGGAGATGATTGTGGACTACAGGAAAAGGAGGACCGAGCACGCCCCCATTCTCATCGACTGGGCTGTAGTGGAGCAGGTTGAGAGCTTCAAGTTCCTTGGTGTTCACATCAACAACGAACTATCATGGTCCAAACACACCAAGACAGTCGTGAAGAGGGCACAACAAAACCCTTTCCCCCTCAGGAGACTAAAAAGATTTGGCATGGGTCCCCAGATCCTCAAACAGTTCTACAGCTGCACCATCGAGAGCATCCTGACCGGTTGCATCACTGTCTGGTATGGAAACTGCTCGGCATCTGACCGTAAGGCGCTACAGAGGGTAGTGCGTACGGCCCAGTACATCACTGGGGCCAAGCTTCCTGCAATCCAAGACCTACAGTATATCGCAAAAGTGAGTACACCCCTCACATTTTTGTAAATTTGAGTATATCTTTTCATGTGACAACACTGAAGAAATGACACCTTGCTACAATGTAAAGTAGTGAGTGTACAGCTTGTATAACAGTGTAAATTTGCTGTCACCTCAAAATAACTCAACACACAGCCATTAATGTCTAAACCGCTGGCAACAAAAGTGAGTACACCCCTAAGTGAAAATGTCCAAATTGGGCCCAAATTGGGCCACTGTATATATTTTGTGTGGCCACCATCATTTTCCAGCACTGCCTTAACCCTCTTGGGCATGGAGTTCACCAGAGCTTCACAGGTTGCCACTGGAGTCCTCTTCCACTCCTCCATGACAACATCATGGAGCTGGTGGATGTTAGAGACCTTGCACTCCCCCACCTTCCGTTTGAGGATGCCCCACAGATGCTCAATAGGGTGTAGGTCTGGAGACATGCTTGGCCAGTCCATCACCTTTACCCTCAGCTTCTTTAGCAAGGCAGTGGTCATCTTGGAGGTGTGTTTGGGGTCGTTATTATGTTGGAATACTGCCCTGCGGCCCAGTCTCCGAAGAGAGGGGATCATGCTCTGCTTCAGTATGTCACAGTACATGTTGGCATTCATGGTTCCCTCAATGAACTGTAGCTCCCCAGTCCCCATTCTTGACTGTAGGCAAGACACACTTGTCTTTGTACTCCTCACCTGGTTGCTGCTACACACGCTTGACACCATCTGAACCAAATAAGTTTATCTTGGTCTCATCAGACCACAGGACATGGTTCCAGTAATCCATGTCCTTAGTCTGCTTGTCTTCAGCAAACTGTCTGCGGGCTTTCTTGTGCATCATCTTCAGAAGAGGCTTCCTTCTGGGACGACAGCCATGCAGACCAATTTGATGCAGTGTACGGTGTATGGTCAGAGCACTGACAGGCTGACCCCCCACCCCTTCAACCTCTGCAGCAATGCTGGCAGCACTCATACGTCTATTTCCCAAAGACAACCTCTGGATATGACGCTGAGCACGTGCACTCAACTTCTTTGGTCGACCATGGTGAGGCCTGCTCTGAGTGGAACCTGTCCAGTTAAACTGCTGTATGGTCTTGGCCACCGTGCTGCAGCTCAGTTTCAGGGTCTTTGCAATCTTCTTATAGCCTAGGCCATCTTTATGTAGAGCAACAATAAAAAAAATCAGATCCTCAGAGAGTTCTTTGCCATGAGGTGCCATGTTGAACTTCCAGTGACCAGTCAGTATGAGGGAGTGTGAGAGCGATGACACCAAATTTAACACACCTGCTCCCCATTCACACCTGAGACCTTGTAACACTAACAAGTCACATGACACCGGGGAGGGAAAATGGCTAATTGGGCCCAATTTGGACATTTTCACTTAGGGGTGTACTCACTTTTGTTCCCAGCAGTTTAGACATTAATGGCTGTATGTTGAGTTATTTTGAGGGGACAGCAAATTTACACTGTTATACAAGCTGTACACTCACTATTACATTGTAGCAAAGTGTCATTTCTACAGTGTTGTCACATGAAAAGATGTGACAACAAATATTTATAAAAGTGTGTACTCACTTTTGTGATATACTGTATATATATATATTTTTTTAACCTTTTTTACTAGGCAAGTCAGTTAAGAACAAATTCTTATTTTCAATGACAGCCTAGGAACAGTGGGTTAACTGCCTGTTCAGGGGCAGAACGCCAGATTTGTACCTTGTCAGCTCAGGGATTTGAACTTGCAACCATTTTGATTACTAGTCCAACACTCTAACCACTAGGCTACCCTGCCGCCCCAGTCAGAGGAAAGCCCATTGACACCCCCCATTTGATTTCTACACTGCTGCTACTTGCTGTTTATTATCTATGCATCGTCACTTCACCCCTACCTACATGTACAAATGACCTCTGACCTGTACCCCCGCACATTGACTCGGTACCAGTACCCCCTGTATATACAGTTGAAGTCAGAAGTTTACATACACTTAGGTTGGAGTCAACCACTCCACAAATTTCTTGTTAACAAACTATAGTTTTGGCAAGTTGGTTAGGACATCTACGTTGTGCATGACAAGTCATTTTTCCAACAATTGTTTACAGACAGATTATTTCACTTATAATTCACTGTATCACAATTCCAGTTGGTAAGAAGCTTACATACGCTAAGTTGACTGCCTTTAAACAGCTTGGAAAATTCCTGAAAATGATGTCATGGCTTTAGAAGCTTCTGATAGGCTAACTGATATAATTTGATTCAATTGGAGGTGTACCTGTGGATGTATTTCAAGGTCTACCTTCAAACTCAGTGCCTCTTTGCTTGACATCATGGGAAAATAAAAATAAATCAGCCAAGACCTCAGGAAAATAATTGTAGACCTCCACGAGCCTGGTTCATCCTTGGGAGCAATTTCCAAACACCTGAAGGTACCACATTCATCTGTACCAACAATAGTACGCAAGTATAAACACCATGGGACTACGCTCAGGAAGGAAACACGTTCTGTCTCCTAGAGATGAACGTACTTTGGTGCGAAAAGTGCAAATCAATCCCAGAACAACAGCAAAGGACCTTGTGAAGATGCTGGAGGAAACAGGTACAGAAGTATATATATCCACAGTGAAATGAGTCCTATATCGACATAACCTGACAGGGACAACAAGGAAGGAGCCACTGCTCCAAAACTGCCATAAAAAAGCCAGACTACGGTTTGCAACTGCACATAGGGACAAAGATCGTACTTTTTGAGAAATGTCCTCTGGTCTGATGAAACAAAAATGGAATTGTTTGGCCATAATGACCGTTGTTATGTTTGGAGCAAAAAGGGGAGGCTTACAAGCCGAAGAACACCATCCCAACCGTGAAGCATGGAGGTGGCAGCATCATGCTGTGGGGGTGCTTTGCTGCAGGAGGGACTGGTGCACTTCACAAAATAGATGAGGAAGGAAAATTACGTGGCTATATTAAGGCAAAACCTCTAGACATCAGTCAAGAAGTTAAAGCTTGGTCGCAAATGGGTCTTCCAAATGGACAATGACCCCAAGCATACTTCCAAAGTTGTGGTAAAATGGCTTAACTACTTGGCGCACCCATCTCGTTAGCGGGATCATTTTCATCAACATCCGCTGAATTGCAGAGCGCCAAATTCGAAATTAATTACTAAAAATATTTCATTTTCATGAAATCATAAGTGCAACATAGCAACACACAGCTTATCTTGTTTTTAATCCACCCTGGTGTGTCAGATAAATAAAAATAAAATAAAAAAAGCTTTACAGCAATAGCATTTATGTTAGGACATCTCTCTCAGCAGACAAAACATTACAAACAGCTAGCAGCAAAGTAGATTGGTCACGAAAGTCAGAAAAGCAATAACATGAATCGCTTACCTTTGATGATCTTCAGATGTTTGCACTCACAAGACTCCCAGTTACACAATAAATGTTCCTTTCGTAGAAAAATTCGTAGAAACATGTCAAACGTTTTTTATAATCAATCCTCAGGTTTTATTTACAATAAATAATCGATAATATTTCAACCGGACCGTAGCTTTTTCAATAGGAGAGAGAGAGAAAATGTCTGCTCCAAGCTGTTGCACATGCAAAACTCTGCTGGAACCCATCCATCCACTGACGCGATGTGATCGTTCTTGCTCATTTTTCAGAATAAAAGGCTGAAACTATGTTTAAAGACTGTTCACACAATGTGAAAGCCACAGGGAAATGAATCTGGTTGATATCCCTTTAAATGGAGGGAAGGCATGCAATGGAACAGGGAGGTTTCAAAATAAGAGGCACTTCCTAGTTGGATTTTCCTCAGGTTTTCGCCTGCAATATCAGTTCTGTTATACTCACAGACAATATTTGGACAGTTTTATATGCATATTCTAGCTTCTGGGCCTGAGAAATAGGCAGTTTCATTTGGGTATGTTTTTCATCCAAACATCAAAATACTGCCCCCTACACTCAACAGGTTAAGGACAACAAAGTCAAGGTATTGGAGTGGCCATCACAAAGCCCTGACCTCAATCCCATAAAAAATTTGTGGGCAGAACTGAAAAAGCGTGTGCGAGCAAGGAGGCCTACAAACCTGACTCAGTTACAGCAGCTCTGTCAAGAGGAATGGGCCAAAATTCACCCAACTTATTGTGGGGAGCTTGTGGAAGGCTACCCAAAACCCAAGTTCAACAATTTAAAGGCAATGCTACCAAATACTAATTGAGAATATGTAAACTTCTGACCCGCTGGGAATGTGATGAAAGAAATAAAAGCTGAAATAAATAATTCTCTCTACTATTATTCTGAAATTTCACATTCTTAAAATAAAGTGGTGATCCTAACTGACCTAAGACAGGGAATTGTTACTTGGATTAAATGTCAGGAATTGTTTAAATGTATTTGGCTAAGGTGTATGTAAACTTCCGACTTCAACTGTAGCCTCGTTATTGTTTATGTTATTTTGTTTTATTATTTTTTACTTGAGTTTATTTGGTAAATATTTTATTAACTCTTCTTGAACTGCGCTGTTGGTTAAGGGTTTATAAGTAGGCATTTCACGGTAATGCACTTGTTGTATTCCGCGCATGTGACAAATAAAGTTTGAGTTGATATGATTTACATTACAACTCATACAAAAATATAGTTTATATGAACTAATACAAAGACTAGAAGATCTCTTATGTCTTTTTTGTATGTCGTGCATTATATTTGGTCTTAAAACATGACATGAATACTTAAAGGAGTAATACTTCATATTCCCCATGTTTTATGTACTCTTAGAATGAGGTTAGGAGGTCTGTAGACTACATGTCTAACCAGTGTTATGACATGTTATGAAATAGTCACAGAGGCTTCAAAGCTCATTGTTGTATAAAAGGGATGTTGTTATACCTGTAAAGGTTTTCCTCCTCTTCGTCTGAAGAGGAGGTGTAGCAAGGATCGGACCAAGATGCGGCGTGGTAAGTGTTCATGGTTGTTTATTTAAAAACATAAACTGAACACTCAATGAATAGAAAACAATAAACGTGAACAAAACCAAAACAGTACCGTGTGGCGAACAAACACAAACATGGAAACAATCACCCACAAAACAACAGTGAAACCCAGGCTACCTAAGTATGATTCTCAATCAGAGACAACTAACGACACCTGCGTCTGATTGGGAACCATACTAGGTCGAACACAGAAAACCAACCAAGAAACACAAAACATAGAATGCCCAGCCAACTCACGTCCTGACCAACTAAAACAAACAAATAACACAAGAACTAGGGTCAAAACGTGAAAATACCGTATAGTTTCTATGAACAACACCATAGAATTTAATCTCAGTGTTGACAGAATATAATCAATTCTGTGTGTGTGTGTATGTCGCTCCCTCCTCTTCGTGTGCGATGAGAGGAGCAGGTAGGCAGGTGCTAGTGGGTGTCAGTAATTGCTATAACCTGTCTGTTTATGAAACTGGTGTTATGAGTGATACGATTCCAGCACTGAGCTGGTTCCTTGCTGTTCCTGTGTGGGCTGTTGTCAGGACAACGCGAGACCAGAGAGAGACAAGATAGTCGACTCCGACTCCTGCTATCAGAGTCGTTGGAATCTACGCTTTCTCGACTGACTCAAATTTGACAAAACTGACCACAATTAGCTAAAATTAGCTACAGCTGCTATGTCAGTGTGTGCACGTGTCCTAATGAACTGGGTGATTGATAAGACATTTACATTTACATTTAAGTCATTTAGCAGACGCTCTTATCCAGAGCGACTTACAAATTGGTGAATTCACCTTCTGACATCAGTGGAACAGCCACTTTACAATAGTGCATCTAAATCATTTAAGGGGGGGGGGGGTGCGAAGGATTGCTTTATCCTATCCTATGCAATGCATATGACAATCTCTACGAAACAGAATACTTAAGGCTATTCAGTAGCCTACGCCAGACTAGCTGGCTGGTTTGGTTTTAACGTCTTCAGGATTTTTTTCTACCTACCTACCTACCTACCTATCTACCTACCTACCTATCTACCTACCTACAGGTTATGTCAAATGTGTTATTTTAGTATTTCTCCAGTCGGTTTCCTCGAGGAGAAAGGCTCCAATTCTATGTCAAAGACAATAAAACAAAAACACTACATTATATACTACAGTTTAATACATCCACAAAAACACTACATTAATTACTATACTATATACTACAGTTTTCTTTTACTACGACATTTATACTACAGTATGCTACTGTAAATGCTACAGTAAAGTCAGCAAAAACATTAGTGAATACTATAGTATTTATACCATAGTAGACTATAATATTTATACTGTAGTAGACTATAGTATTTAAACCATAGTATACTATAGTATTCATACAATAGTATACTATATACAGTGGGGCAAAAAAGTATTTAGTCAGCCACCAATTGTGCAAGTTCTCCCACTTAAAAATATGAGAGAGGCCTGTAATTTTCACCATAGGTACACTTAAACTATGACAGACAAAATGAGAAAAAAAATCCAGAAAATCACATTGTAGGATTTTTAATTAATTTATTTGCAAATTATGGTGGAAATTAAGTATTTGGACACCTACACACAAACAAGACTTCTGGCTCTCACAGACCTGTGTGTATAATATTACAGAATGAGGAGTAGGAGGTTAGTGTCTATGGCCTTGTTTCAACCTTATGTATCCGTGTGATGTTAGAAGCTACTTGGTAAATGTTGGTTTATGATTGGACGGAGTGATGCATGGATTCATGCTTTAACATAGTTTTATTTTTTGCTTATTGGATTGAAATGAAATGATACTAGATTACTTTAGAAAAAATTGGCGTTGACTGATCAGATCAAATGTAGACATAAAGATCCGTTGTGTTGAACACTGTGCGATGTTTAACAGTGAGAATGGCAGAATGGTGAACTTACTAAATGACTGAGTTTGACTGTGTGATATTAGGTTGCTTCTTGTGTAAATATTTTCTGTTTGGATTTTAATGAATTGTTTGTAATACCTGAAGGGCAAATGGTGTGTGTGTGTGTGTGTGTGCACGCGTGTGTGTGCGTTTGAGATGGGGGGCAGGGCGGGGGGGTGTAATTAGTTGTCCTCAGTTTGAATGGAGTATGTATAGGGTTACTAATATGTCAGATAGTGGAAAGCCTGCTGCTGGGTATTTGTGTTGTGTATGGTTTGGGGCTCAGGTGGAATAGGGGCAAATCAACTGGTGTCTTAGTGAGAGACAAGTGAACAGAAATGGTAATTGAAGGTCAGGGGATCTGGGTTCCACACGGATTTGCTACTAACACACTGTAACTGATTTAACATAGACTGCCCAACACAGAGCCTGACAACCAAACCAGAGAGACGGAGGGAACCATATTGAAGATGCTAAAATACTCCTACCAGATTTACAGTAAACAGTGGGTATTATGGAAAGTGATAATGCTTTCGTGATTCCATCCAACTGGTTTTGGATCAAGTCCTGTGTATATTTTCTAATCTCAGAGATTGAGCACCGCACACCTCTGCAGGTCATATTCATTAGAATGTGTGTTTAAATCTAAAGGAGATTTTAAATAAGGCCCAGGGGGTGGAATCTGAGTATCTCTTCTATCGACTATCTCCCTTCATTTCCTCATGGTACCTTTTTATTGTGATAATGTCACCTCAGCAATGTCCTTTAATGCTATATTCCGATATCCTCTACCCCAGCCTCACTACTTCTCTCTCTCTCTCTCTCTCTCTCTCTCTCTCTCTCTCTCTCTCTCTCAATTAAATTCAATTTAAGGGAGTTTTATTGGCATGGGAAACATACAGTGGGGCAAAAAAAGTATTTAGTCAGCCACCAATTGTGCAAGTTCTCCCACTTAAAAAGATGAGAGAGGCCTGTAATTTTCATCATAGGTCATCATATGCCCTATACATGTTCATCTTGATCACCTGACTTTGTGAAAGTGTGTGTTTGACTTTGGGCCAGTGATTTAAAGTGTTTTAGGTGTCAGACCTTGATATGTGCTGATCCTGTAGTGGTATTCATGCTATAATGTTATCCATGCTGTAGTGGTATCCATGCTGTAGTGGTATCCATGCTGTAGTGGTATCCATGCTGTAGTGGTATCCATGTTGTATTGGTATCTATGTTGTAGTGGTATCCATGTTGTAGTGGTATCTATGCTGTAGTGGAAGTAGGAGTAGAGTGAACATTTTGGGAGTAGGGGGTCAAGTGAATATTTTGGGAGTAAGGTGTAGAGTGAATATTTTGGGAGTAGGGGTAGAGTGAATATTTTGGGAGTAGGGGTAGAGTGAATATTTTGGGTGTAAGGGGTAGAGTGAATATTTTGGGAGTAGGGGTAAAGTGAACATTTTGGGAGTAGGGGTAGAGTGAATATTTTGGGAGTAAGGTGTGGAGTGGATATTTTGGGTGTAAGAGGTAGAGTGAACATTTTGGGTGTAGGGGTAGAGTGAATATTTTGGGAGTAAGGGGTAAAGTTAATATATTGGGAATAGGGGGTACCATCACAGCAGCAAGATTTGTGACCTGTTGCCACAAGAAAAGGGCAACCAGTGAAGAACAAACACCATTGTAAATACAGGAGTAAAGTAGGAGTAGAGTGAATATTTTGGGAGTGGGGTAAAGTGAATATTTTCGGAGTAAGGTGTAGAGTGGATATTTTGGGAGTAAGGGGTAGAGTGAATATTTTGGGAGTGGGGTAAAGTTAATATTTTGAGAGTAGGGGTCGAGTGAATATTTTGGAAGTAAGGTGTAGAGTGGATATTTTGGGAGTAAGGGGTAGAGTGAATATTTTGGGAGTGGGGTAGAGTGAATATTTTGGGAGTAAGGTGTAGAGTGAATATTTTGGGAGTAAGGGGTAGAGTGAATATTTTGGGAGTAGGGGTAGAGTGAATATTTTGGGAGTAAGGGGTAGAGCGGATATTTTGGGAGTACGGGGTAAAGTTAATATATTGGGAATAGGGGGCACCATCACAGCAGCAAGATTTGTGACCTGTTGCCACAAGAAAAGGGCAACCAGTGAAGAACAAACACCATTGTAAATACAGGAGTAAAGTCGGAGTAAAGTGAATATTTTGGGAGTAGGGGGTAGAGTGAATATTTTGGGAGTGGGGAAGAGTGAATATTTTGGGAGTGAGGGGGAAGAGTGAATTTTTTGCGAGTGGGGGTGGGCTGACTGGGAAGAATAAATGTTAGTGGGTGTGTTTGTGTCAGGGGGTAGGCAGGCAGGGGTTTGGAGAGTAGGACGTACTAGACACGTGCAGGAGACGAAAGTCTGTCTATCTCTCCCTCCCCCTCCCCTGCCTTCCTCACTCACTCCCCACTTCCCTTTCTCCTTCCCTCCTTCTCTCCCTCCTCTCTCTGATCTGTCTGTGTTGTCTGATCAGACAGACGCTTTAACTGCCTCAACATTACAGCCGTGAGCAGAGTGGGTGTGGAGTGGGGTGTGCCTGCGTGAAGCTGAAGGGGAAGGGTTAGAGTGAATATTTTGGGATTAAGGGGAAGAGTAAATATTTTGGGAGTAGGGGTAGAGTGAACATTTTGGGAGCGGGGGTGGGCTGACTGTGTAGAATAAATGTTAGTGGGTGTGTTCGTGTCAGGGGGTAAGAGGTAGGCACGCGCGTCTTTTTGTGTTTTCTTGGAATGGGGGGTGGGGGGGGGGTTTGGAGAGTAGGATGTACTAGACACGTACCCCTCTTTTTTTGAACGGGGGAGTCATGGATGAGTTCTTTGTCTCTCTCTCTCTCTCTCTCTCACACACACACACACACACACACACACACACACACACACACACACACACACACACACACACACACACACACACACACACACACACACACACACACAGACACAGACACAGACACAGACACACACACACACAGACACAGACACAGACACAGACACACACAAACACACACAGACAGAGCCTAGTGGTTAAAGCGTTGGGCCAGTAACCAAAAGGTTGCTGGATCGAATGTTTTCGTTCTGCCCCTGAACAAGGCAGTTAACCCTCTGTTCCCCGGTAAGCCGTCATTGTAAATAAGAATTTGTTCTCAACTGACTTGCCTAGTTAAATAAAGGTTACACACTCCCTCTTCCTCTGTCCCTGTCTCTGTCTCTCTCTCTCTCTCTCGCTCACTCTCTTGCTCTCTCTTTCTCTCCCTATATTTCTCCCTCCCTCCCTCCTTCCCTCCCTCCCTCCCTCCCTCCCTCCCTCTCTCTCTCTCTCTCTCTCTCTCTCTCTCTCTCTCTCCCCCTCTTCCTGTCTGACGTGACTCTCTTATATTCTGAGCTTTTCTCTCTTTGTTGTTTTTCTACTCTATCTTCTAGGGAGGTCAGCACACAGTCGATCTCTCCCTCACACACGCATGTACACTCCTGTCCATGTCAGCCAAGTCCCCTGTCAATGACTAGATCCGTTATTCCTCTCCTTTTTATAGCAGTGTTTGTATGTGGGTTATGTAAAAGGGACTCCTGGGTTCTTTTCCCAGTGAGTGTGTGAAGCAGGGCTGAATGAGCTCAGCTTGGCCCAGCTCTGTGGTTGAAAGCAGCTCAAAGCAGCCCTCTGAAGACCATGCCAATCTACACACACACACACACACACACACACACACAAACACACACACACACACACACACACACACACACACACACTGGTCCTGCCAATCTGGACTCTTTGTGGACTTTCCCTCCTTGTGGTACCATGACGATGCCCAGGGACTGTAGTCGTGAGAGGAATCCCAGAACACATGGAACCTAGAATGTGTGTGTGAGTTTGCGGAGTTGTCACCTCAGGCCAGAGAAGGGTACCTCAGTTCATGTTATTCATTTAGCCGATGCTCTAATTCAGCGTGACTCAGAAGAAGTCATACAGATGAGGAGGCTATGAGAGGAATTCTGTGACTGACAGACCAATGGACCCCCTGGATAGCTCATACTAACCCCCACCCCACTACTCTAAAAAGGTTTACCACAAAACCTTGCAAGTCCTATTTTACAAAAGGCTTTTCTAAACCACATTTTCCAATGGAGCAGAAGTTGTGTTTATGTGGTGGTGTTTGGTTTCCCTGGTATTGCAGTAGGGTGTCTGTCTGTCTATCTGTCTGTCAATCTGTCTGTCTGTCTGTGATAGAGGGAGAGAGAAAGAAGTAAGGCAGAATTATAGATTGAAAGGGGGGGACTGAGTGAAAGAGAGAGAGACAGACCATTGTGTGTGTAGTGTGAAAAGTCTCTGTTACAAATCCACACCTGTGTCACGCCCTGACCATAGAGAGCCCTTGGTTCTCTATGGTGTTAAGAGAGTGTGACTAGGGGGTATTCTAGTCATATTTCTAGGTTGGTGTGCTTGATACGGTTTCCAATTAGAGGCAGCTGGTTATCGTTGTCTCTAATTAGGGATCATATTTAGGTAGCCGTTTTCCCACCTGTGTTTTGTGGGATTTTGTTTTGAGTTAGTGCATGTTCCATCTCTGTAGTCACGGTTCATTGTTTGTTTTGTTCATTCTTTGTTGTTTTGTGCGTTTCATTGAATAATATGTGGAAACCATATCACGCTGCAGTTTGGTCCGATAATTATTATGACGAATGTGACAGAATATCCCACCTTACCAGGACCAAGCAGCGTGCCCAGAAAGGAAAGGATTTCTGGACATGGGAAGAAGATAATGGACGACAGCGACGACGACAGGGTTCGCGGCTACAGGAAGCCCAAGGACAACCCCAAGTTTTTTTGGGAGGTGGCACATGGTGCTGGCGGCTGAGAAGAGGGAAGAGCCAGAGACTGTCAGGGAGGCAATGGCGAAGTTAGGAGAGAGTGAGATGAGAGAGATGTTGTGCAAGTGTGTTCTGCGTGACTAGGGGGTGTTCTAGTTTACATTTTCTATGTTGGTGTTTTGTATGGTTCCCAATTAGATGCAGCTGGTAACCATTTGGTAACCAAGTAGCCATTTTTTACACCTGTGTTTGTGGGATATTGTTTGTGTGAGTGTGTTAGTGCACTACGTCTTCATGTTCTTTGTAAGTTTTGTTGTTTTGGTTCTAGTTTCACTTTGTATTAAAAAGATGTGGAGCTCAATGCACCCTGCACCTTGGTGTGCTCATTTTGAAGTTCATGACAGTATCCCAAACAATAAGGAGATTTGCTGAACCTATATTATACTGGAAAAAATCAGATATAAATGATTTTGTCTTAGTTAAAAATAAATTGTCAAATCAAATGTATTTATATCATTTATATCGTACATCAGCTGATATCTCAAAGTGCTGTACAGAAACCCAGCCTAAAACCCCAAACAGCAAGCAATGCAGGTGTAGAAGCACGGTAGTTAGGAAAAACTCCCTAGAAAGGCCAAAACCTAGGAAGAAACCTAGAGAGGAACCAGGCTATGTGGGGTGGCCAGGCCTCTTCTGGCTGTGCTGGGTAGAGATTATAACAGAACATGGCCAAGATGTTCAAATGTTCATAAATGACCAGCATGGTCGAATAATAATAAGGCAGAACAGTTGAAACTGGAGCAGCAGCACGGCCAGGTGGACTGGGGACAGCAAGGAGTCATCATGTCAGGTAGTCCTGGGGCATGGTCCTAGGGCTCAGGTCCTCCGAGAGAGAGAAAGAAAGAGAATTAGAGAGAGCATATGTGGGGTGGCCAGTCCTCTTCCGGCTGTGCCGGGTGGAGATTATAACAGAACATGGCCAAGATGTTCAAATGTTCATAAATGACCAGCATGGTCGAATAATAATAAGGTAGAACAGTTGAAACTGGAGCAGCAGCACGGCCAGGTGGACTGGGGACAGCAAGGCGTCATCATATCAGGTAGTCCTGGGGCATGGTCCTAGGGCTCAGGTCCTCCGAGAGAGAGAAGGAGAGAATTAGAGAACGCACACTTAGATTCACACAGGACACCGAATTGCACAGGAGAAGTACTCCAGATATAACAAACTGACCCCAGCCCCCCGACACATACACTACTGCAGCATAAATACTGGAGGCTGAGACAGGAGGGGTCAGGAGACACTGTGGCCCCATCCGAGGACACCCCCGGACAGGGCCAAACAGGAAGGATATAACCCCACCCACTTTGCCAAAGCACAGCCCCCACACCACTAGAGGGATATCTTCAACCACCAACTTACCATCCTGAGGCAAAGCTGAGTATAGCCCGCAAAGATCTCCTCCATGGCACAACCCAAGGGGGGGTGCCAACTCAGACAGGATGACCACATCAGTGAATCAACCCACTCAGGTGACGCACCCCTCCAGTAAACTTTGATTACATTTCCAATATCCCCGACCATGTGGAAAATCTATAAGTTATGTGAATGCCAATTAGATGATGATCCGATCGCATTTTGTTTCCTATTCAAACTTTTTTTAACCTTTGATGAAAGAGACAAGAAAGTAGTCAAGACGACTAGCTTGATTAAGTCTCCTCCATGTATATCTCACTAGGTCTGGGTTTTTTAGTCTCCAAATCCACTATTTCTCATGTGTCCATAATATTTGTGATTTCCTTAAGGGCACGGTGATGATAGTTTGTAGAGTGATTACCTTTACGGTCCTTTGAGGTTCTTAACACTGTGTTATAGTCTCCTACCGTAATGATATAATCATTTGTTGCCTGTAAGTTCAATAAATTGGTATGAATGTTTTTAAAGAAGTGTGGAACAGTTTGATTTGGACCGTATATGTTAATGAGCCAAATGTATTTTTCGTCCACTCTCATATTCAAGAAGTTCCACCTTCCTTGCGGATCATTCCTGACTATTTGAACATTCAGATCGACATTTTTGTCAATGTTATGTTCGTTGAAAGGATCGGACCAAGGCGCAGGTTGCGTAGAGTTCCACATTCTTTAATAGTGAAACTTACAACAAAAACAACAAAGAATATAATGAACGTGCAGTATTGCAGTGCACAAGGCAACTATACAAAAACAAGATCCCACACCAGAAAGTGGGAAAAAGGGCTGTCTAAGTATGATTCCCAATCAGAGACAATGATAGACAGCTGCCTCTGATTGGGAACCATACTCAGCCAAAAACAAAGAAATATACAACATAGAATGCCCACCCCAAATCACACCCTGACCTAACCAAATAGAGAAATAAAACGTCTCTCTAAGGTCAGGGCATGACAGTTGAGTTCTTCTGTCCATGACCGAAAATTATTTCACCACCCCATTCCTTTTTCCACACAACTTCATCTAAGGATGTATAGTGAGTTTCCTGTCAGCAGTATATGTTATATTCCTTTTCTTTTAGCCACGTAAAGACTGATTTTATTTTTTTATCATCTGCTAAA
>NC_088240.1:82290362-82307862 GCF_036934945.1 Oncorhynchus masou masou | reverse complement strand
CACTTGTTGTTGATTCTTCACAAAAAAAAAGTTATAAAAAAAAAGATATAAAAAAGTTTTATATCTTTATGTTTGAAGCCTGAAATGTGGCAAAAGGTCGCAAAGTTCAAGGGGGCCGAATACTTTCGCAAGGCACTGTATATTCGATAATATATCCGTCGAGGCAATTGGTTTCTCATAAGAAGCGATTGGAAAAATGGCTACCTCAGTATTTTACGCAAGATTTTCTGCGGGAGATACCATGTGACCACATGCTATATATGGTCCCTTACAGCTATTCTTCAATGGAAATGCCTAAAAAGACGTCACAATGCTGTAGACACCTTGGGGAATATGTGGAAAACGTAAACTCATTCGTAGCTCATTCACAGCCACAGTCATTGGCATGAGGTGGTTTCAAAAAATGCGGCACTTACTGGTTGGATTTTTATCTGGGTTTCGCCTGTAACATCAGTTCTGTGGCACTCACAGACAATATCTTTGCAGTTTTGGAAACGTCAGAGTGTTTTCTTTCCAAAGCTGTCAATTATATGCATAGTCGAGCATCTTTTTGTGACAAAATATCTTGTTTAAAACCGGACCGTTTTTCATCCAAAATGTTTAATAGCGCCCCCTAATGCATAACTGGTTAATTAACTAACAGTGAAATGCGGACTTGGGGCCCTTCCCAACAACACAGAGAAAATAATAACACAAAGAATAAATACACAATGAGTAACGATAACTTGGATATACACGGGGTACCAGTACTGAGTCATGATAACTTGGTTCTATACATGGGGTACCAGTACTGAGTCAGGATAACTTGGCTATATACACTGGGTACCAGTACTGAGTCCATGATAACTTGGCTATATACACTGAGTACCAGTACTGAGTCATGATAACTTGGCTATATACACAGGGTACCAGTACTGAGTCAATAATAACTTGGCTATATACACAGGGTATCAGTACTGAGTCATGATAACTTGGTTATATACATGGGGTACCAGTACTGAGTCATGATATCTTGGCTATATACACTGAGTACCAGTACTGAGTCATGATATCTTGGCTATATACACAGGTTACCAGTACTGAGTCATGATAACTTGGCTATATACACAGGGTACCAGTACTGAGTCATCATATCTTGGCTATATACACTGGGTCAGTACAGGTCAATGCATGCTCTGAGTACCAGTACTGAGTCATGATAACTTGGTTATATACATGGGGTACCAGTACTGAGTCAGGATAACTTGGCTATATACACTGGGTACCAGTACTGAGTCATGATATCTTGGCTATATACACTGAGTACCAGTACTGAGTCAGGATAACTTGGCTATATACACTGAGTACCAGTACTGAGTCATGATAACTTGGTTATATACATGGGGTACCAGTACTGAGTCAGGATAACTTGGCTATATACACTGGGTACCAGTACTGAGTCATCATATCTTGGCTATATACACTGGGTCAGTACAGGTCAATGCATGCTCTGAGTACCAGTACTGAGTCATGATAACTTGGTTATATACACTGGGTCAGTACTGGTCAATGCATGCTCTGAGTACGTGTCCTGGTATTCCGCCTGGCCCCGCGGCTTTGTGAGTGCTGGCCGGTTTAAAGGTCTTACTACGTCAGGGAGCCCACTCATTTGTCTCTCTTGAGCCGTTCCTCTTCCGTGTCCTGGGGATTAGGGCCTGGTCTGAAATGAGCAGTACATCCACAGTTGCCGACCCGTTGAAGTAGAAATCTTCATCTAAATTGAGGTTAGTGATCACTGTTCTGATGTCCAGAAGATGTTTTCAGTTATAGGAAATGTTGGTGGAAATATTATATGCAAAAATGATGAACTAACAAAAGTTAAGATCAGCTTAAAAAACACAAAATAAAATAATTGGTCAGGAGCCGGTAAGATGGCAGCCATCCACTGCAGCGCTGTGTGTATAGCTCATATATCTCTGTCCCACATTGGGGCTGCAGTATGTAATTCAATGGGGAATCTTAGGCCCAGTTTTGCTGAGAAAGCATTCAGTGACTGACTGGCCCTTGTGTATTAGTCTCTCTCTCTTTCTGTTTCTCTCTCTTCCTGTTTCTCTCTTTTTTTCCTGATTCTCTTTCACCCTGTCCCTTTCTTTTGTCTGCTCACTTTTCTGCTCATTCTCTCTCTTTCTCAAGTACAAACACATCCACGACATGACCTTGAATGTTAAGAATGTTTTCAATTGTGTGTGTGCGCAGTAGCAGCTGATAATTGTTGGTATGGATGCGCTGACACTTAGAGACAATCCTGCAGATAACCAGAGAATACTGTCATTTCATTAACACTCTTCCATCCCTTTAACCGACACAGAGCTCTGAATTCATATCTGTAGTTGTCTAACTTTTCTGTTTCCTCTTCTCTTCCCCCCAGTGATCTTCTGTCTTCAAAGTACATGGAGAGGCATATTTCAGAAAATGGGAAGGCTGTCATCTTCAAAGTAAGAACCTGAGCCCCGTATGGAAATCTAGTCTCTGAATTAGAATGTTGTTTCAGTGTTGTGTCACTAACTACCAAAGGTTGATCCTTAAAACTCTTCATCTGGGATTAACAACATCCTCATAGCTCGCTGACCGTACTGTAATCTGGACATCCACCTCACTGTGCCACGGCCAGTTCATAGTTAAACAGTTAGAAAGATGATTAGGTTATTAGGGGAATAATAATCCACACTTTACGGATGATTATCTCTTCTGTTACTAGGGGATACTTTATTAGCCATCAATAGTCTTTACAGTGGCCAACTATGTAATAATGTGTATAAACAGCTGAGAAGCAGCAGGGTAGAATAACATTCTTTCTGTTGTTACTAGGGGATACTTTATTAGCCATCAACAGTCTTTACAGTGGCCAACTATGTAATAATGTTTACAAACAGCTGAGAAGCAGCAGGGTAGAATAACATTCTTTCTGTTGTTACTAGGGGATACTTTATTAGCCATCAACAGTCTTTACAGTGGCCAACTATGTAATAATGTGTATAAACAGCTGAGAAGCAGCAGGGTAGAATAACATTCTTTCTGTTGTTACTAGGGGATACTTTATTAGCCATCAACAGTCTTTACAGTGGCCAACTATGTAATAATGTGTATAAACAGCTGAGAAGCAGCAGGGTAGAATAACATTCTTTCTGTTGTTACTAGGGGATACTTTATTAGCCATCAACAGTCTTTACAGTGGCCAACTATGTAATAATGTTTACAAACAGCTGAGAAGCAGCAGGGTAGAATAACATTCTTTCTGTTGTTACTAGGGGATACTTTATTAGCCATCAACAGTCTTTACAGTGGCCAACTATGTAATAATGTTTATAAACAGCTGAGAAGCAGCAGGGTAGAATAACATTCTTTCTGTTGTTACTAGGGGATACTTTATTAGCCATCAACAGTCTTTACAGTGGCCAACTATGTAATAATGTGTATAAACAGCTGAGAAGCAGCAGGGTAGAATAACATTCTTTCTGTTGTTACTAGGGGATACTTTATTAGCCATCAACAGTCTTTACAGTGGCCAACTATGTAATAATGTGTATAAACAGCTGAGAAGCAGCAGGGTAGAATAACATTCTTTCTGTTGTTACTAGGGGATACTTTATTAGCCATCAACAGTCTTTACAGTGGCCAACTATGTAATAATGTGGATAAACAGCTGAGAAGCAGCAGGGTAGAATAACATTCTTTCTGTTGTTACTAGGGGATACTTTTTATTAGCCATCAACAGTCTTTACAGTGGCCAACTATGTAATAATGTTTATAAACAGCTGAGAAGCAGCAGGGTAGAATAACATTCTTTCTGTTGTTACTAGGGGATACTTTATTAGCCATCAACAGTCTTTACAGTGGCCAACTATGTAATAATGTGTATAAACAGCTGAGAAGCAGCAGGGTAGAATAACATTCTTTCTGTTGTTACTAGGGGATACTTTATTAGCCATCAACAGTCTTTACAGTGGCCAACTATGTAATAATGTGTATAAACAGCTGAGAAGCAGCAGGGTAGAATAACATTCTTTCTGTTGTTACTAGGGGATACTTTATTAGCCATCAACAGTCTTTACAGTGGCCAACTATGTAATAATGTGTATAAACAGCTGAGAAGCAGCAGGGTAGAATAACATTCTTTCTGTTGTTACTAGGGGATACTTTATTAGCCATCAACAGTCTTTACAGTGGCCAACTATGTAATAATGTTTACAAACAGCTGAGAAGCAGCAGGGTAGAATAACATTCTTTCTGTTGTTACTAGGGGATACTTTATTAGCCATCAACAGTCTTTACAGTGGCCAACTATGTAATAATGTGTATAAACAGCTGAGAAGCAGCAGGGTAGAATAACATTCTTTCTGTTGTTACTAGGGGATACTTTATTAGCCATCAACAGTCTTTACAGTGGCCAACTATGTAATAATGTGGATAAACAGCTGAGAAGCAGCAGGGTAGAATAACATTCTTTCTGTTGTTACTAGGGGATACTTTATTAGCCATCAACAGTCTTTACAGTGGCCAACTATGTAATAATGTTTATAAACAGCTGAGAAGCAGCAGGGTAGAATAACATTCTTTCTGTTGTTACTAGGGGATACTTTATTAGCCATCAACAGTCTTTACAGTGGCCAACTATGTAATAATGTGTATAAACAGCTGAGAAGCAGCAGGGTAGAATAACATTCTTTCTGTTGTTACTAGGGGATACTTTATTAGCCATCAACAGTCTTTACAGTGGCCAACTATGTAATAATGTGTATAAACAGCTGAGAAGCAGCAGGGTAGAATAACATTCTTTCTGTTGTTACTAGGGGATACTTTATTAGCCATCAACAGTCTTTACAGTGGCCAACTATGTAATAATGTGTATAAACAGCTGAGAAGCAGCAAGGTAGAATAACATTCTTTCTGTTGTTACTAGGGGATACTTTATTAGCCATCAACAGTCTTTACAGTGGCCAACTATGTAATAATGTGTATAAACAGCTGAGAAGCAGCAGGGTAGAATAACATTCTTTCTGTTGTTACTAGGGGATACTTTATTAGCCATCAACAGTCTTTACAGTGGCCAACTATGTAATAATGTGTATAAACAGCTGAGAAGCAGCAGGGTAGAATAACATTCTTTCTGTTGTTACTAGGGGATACTTTATTAGCCATCAACAGTCTTTACAGTGGCCAACTATGTAATAATGTTTACAAACAGCTGAGAAGCAGCAGGGTAGAATAACATTCTTTCTGTTGTTACTAGGGGATACTTTATTAGCCATCAACAGTCTTTACAGTGGCCAACTATGTAATAATGTTTACAAACAGCTGAGAAGCAGCAGGGTAGAATAACATTCTTTCTGTTGTTACTAGGGGATACTTTATTAGCCATCAACAGTCTTTACAGTGGCCAACTATGTAATAATGTTTACAAACAGCTGAGAAGCAGCAGGGTAGAATAACATTCTTTCTGTTGTTACTAGGGGATACTTTATTAGCCATCAACAGTCTTTACAGTGGCCAACTATGTAATAATGTGTATAAACAGCTGAGAAGCAGCAGGGTAGAATAACATTCTTTCTGTTGTTACTAGGGGATACTTTATTAGCCATCAACAGTCTTTACAGTGGCCAACTATGTAATAATGTTTACAAACAGCTGAGAAGCAGCAGGGTAGAATAACATTCTTTCTGTTGTTACTAGGGGATACTTTATTAGCCATCAACAGTCTTTACAGTGGCCAACTATGTAATAATGTGTATAAACAGCTGAGAAGCAGCAGGGTAGAATAACATTCTTTCTGTTGTTACTAGGGGATACTTTATTAGCCATCAACAGTCTTTACAGTGGCCAACTATGTAATAATGTTTACAAACAGCTGAGAAGCAGCAGGGTAGAATAACATTCTTTCTGTTGTTACTAGGGGATACTTTATTAGCCATCAACAGTCTTTACAGTGGCCAACTATGTAATAATGTTTATAAACAGCTGAGAAGCAGCAGGGTAGAATAACATTCTTTCTGTTGTTACTAGGGGATACTTTATTAGCCATCAACAGTCTTTACAGTGGCCAACTATGTAATAATGTGTATAAACAGCTGAGAAGCAGCAGGGTAGAATAACATTCTTTCTGTTGTTACTAGGGGATACTTTATTAGCCATCAACAGTCTTTACAGTGGCCAACTATGTAATAATGTTTATAAACAGCTGAGAAGCAGCAGGGTAGAATAACATTCTTTCTGTTGTTACTAGGGGATACTTTATTAGCCATCAACAGTCTTTACAGTGGCCAACTATGTAATAATGTGTATAAACAGCTGAGAAGCAGCAGGGTAGAATAACATTCTTTCTGTTGTTACTAGGGGATACTTTATTAGCCATCAACAGTCTTTACAGTGGCCAACTATGTAATAATGTGTATAAACAGCTGAGAAGCAGCAGGGTAGAATAACATTCTTTCTGTTGTTACTAGGGGATACTTTATTAGCCATCAACAGTCTTTACAGTGGCCAACTATGTAATAATGTGTATAAACAGCTGAGAAGCAGCAGGGTAGAATAACATTCTTTCTGTTGTTACTAGGGGATACTTTATTAGCCATCAACAGTCTTTACAGTGGCCAACTACATTTACATTTACATTTAAGTCATTTAGCAGACGCTCTTATCCAGAGCGACTTACAAATTGGTGAATTCACCTTCTGACATCCAGTGGAACAGCCACTTTACAATAGTGTATTTAAATCATTAAGGGGGGGTGGTGAGAAGGATTACTTATCTTATCCTAGGTATTCCTTGAAGAGGTGGGGTTTCAGGTGTCTCCGGAAGGTGGTGATTGACTCCGCTGTCCTGGCGTCGTGAGGGAGTTTGTTCCACCATTGGGGGGCCAGAGCAGCGAACAGTTTTGACTGGGCTGAGCGGGAACTGTACTTCCTCAATGGTAGGGAGGCGAGCAGGCCAGAGGTGGATGAACGCAGTGCCCTTGCTTGGGTGTAGGGCCTGATCAGAGCCTGGAGGTACTGCGGTGCCGTTCCCTCACAGCTCCGTAGGCAAGCACCATGGTCTTGTAGCGGATGCGAGCTTCAACTGGAAGCCAGTGGAGAGAGCGGAGGAGCGGGGTGACGTGAGAGAACTTGGGAAGGTTGAACACCAGACGGGCTGCGGCGTTCTGGATGAGTTGTAGGGGTTTAATGGCACAGGCAGGGAGCCCAGCCAACAGCGAGTTGCAGTAATCCAGACGGGAGATGACAAGTGCCTGGATTAGGACCTGCGCCGCTTCCTGTGTGAGGCAGGGTCGTACTCTGCGGATGTTGTAGAGCATGAACCTACAGGAACGGGCCACCGCCATGATGTTGGTTGAGAACGACAGGGTGTTGTCCAGGATCACGCCAAGGTTCTTAGCGCTCTGGGAGGAGGACACAATGGAGTTGTCAACCGTGATGGCGAGATCATGGAACGGGCAGTCCTTCCCCGGGAGGAAGAGCAGCTCCGTCTTGCCGAGGTTCAGCTTGAGGTGGTGATCCGTCATCCACACTGATATGTCTGCCAGACATGCAGAGATGCGATTCGCCACCTGGTCATCAGAAGGGGGAAAGGAGAAGATTAATTGTGTGTCGTCTGCATAGCAATGATAGGAGAGACCATGTGAGGTTATGACAGAGCCAAGTGACTTGGTGTATAGCGAGAATAGGAGAGGGCCTAGAACAGAGCCCTGGGGGACACCAGTGGTGAGAGCGCGTGGCGAGGAGACAGATTCTCGCCACGCCACCTGGTAGGAGCGACCTGTCAGGTAGGACGCAATCCAAGCGTGGGCCGCGCCGGAGATGCCCAACTCGGAGAGGGTGGAGAGGAGGATCTGATGGTTCACAGTATCGAAGGCAGCCGATAGGTCTAGAAGGATGAGAGCAGAGGAGAGAGAGTTAGCTTTAGCAGTGCGGAGCGCCTCCGTGATACAGAGAAGAGCAGTCTCAGTTGAATGACTAGTCTTGAAACCTGACTGATTTGGATCAAGAAGGTCATTCTGAGAGAGATAGTGGGAGAGCTGGCCAAGGACGGCACGTTCAAGAGTTTTGGAGAGAAAAGAAAGAAGGGATACTGGTCTGTAGTTGTTGACATCGGAGGGATCGAGTGTAGGTTTTTTCAGAAGGGGTGCAACTCTCGCTCTCTTGAAGACGGAAGGGACGTAGCCAGCGGTCAGGGATGAGTTGATGAGCGAGGTGAGGTAAGGGAGAAGGTCCCCGGAAATGGTCTGGAGAAGAGAGGAGGGGATAGGGTCAAGCGGGCAGGTTGTTGGGCGGCCGGCCGTCACAAGAAGCGAGATTTCATCTGGAGAGAGGGGAGAAAGAGGTCAGAGCACAGGGTAGGGCAGTGTGAGCAGAACCAGCGGTGTCGTTTGACTTAGCAAACGAGGATCGGATGTCGTCGACCTTCTTTTCAAAATGGTTGACGAAGTCATCTGCAGAGAGGGAGGAGGGGGGGGGAGGGGTAGGAGGATTCAGGAGGGAGGAGAAGGTGGCAAAGAGCTTCCTAGGGTTAGAGGCAGATGCTTGGAATTTAGAGTGGTAGAAAGTGGCTTTAGCAGCAGAGACAGAGGAGGAAAATGTAGAGAGGAGGGAGTGAAAGGATGCCAGGTCCGCAGGGAGGCGAGTTTTCCTCCATTTCCGCTCGGCTGCCCGGAGCTCTGTTCTGTGAGCTCGCAATGAGTCATCGAGCCACGGAGCGGGAGGGGAGGACCGAGCCGGCCTGGAGGATAGGGGACATAGAGAGTCAAAGGATGCAGAAAGGGAAGAGAGGAGGGTTGAGGAGGCAGACTCAGGAGAAAGGTTGGAGAAGGTATGAGCAGAGGGAAGAGATGATAGGATGGAAGAGGAGAGAGTAGCGGGGAGAGAGAGCGAAGGTTGGGACGGCGCGATACCATCCGAGTAGGGGCAGTGTGGGAAGTGTTGGATGAGAGCGAGAGGGAAAAGGATACAAGGTAGTGGTCGGAGACTTGGAGGGGAGTTGCAATGAGGTTAGTGGAAGAACAGCATCTAGTAAAGATGAGGTCGAGCGTATTGCCTGCCTTGTGAGTAGGGGGGAAGGTGAGAGGGTGAGGTCAAAAGAGGAGAGGAGTGGAAAGAAGGAGGCAGAGAGGAATGAGTCAAAGGTAGACGTGGGGAGGTTAAAGTCGCCCAGGACTGTGAGAGGTGAGCCGTCCTCAGGAAAGGAGCTTATCAAGGCATCAAGCTCATTGATGAACTCTCCGAGGGAACCTGGAGGGCGATAAATGATAAGGATGTTAAGCTTGAAAGGGCTGGTAACTGTGACAGCATGGAATTCAAAGGAGGCGATAGATAGATGGGTAAGGGGAGAGAGAGAATGACCACTTGGGAGAGATGAGGATCCCGGTGCCACCACCCCGCTGACCAGAAGCTCTCGGGGTGTGCGAGAACACGTGGGCGGACGAAGAGAGAGCAGTAGGAGTAGCAGTGTTATCTGTGGTGATCCATGTTTCCGTCAGTGCCAGGAAGTCGAGGGACTGGAGGGAGGCATAGGCTGAGATGAACTCTGCCTTGTTGGCCGCAGATCGGCAGTTCCAGAGGCTACCGGAGACCAGGAACTCCACGTGGGTCGTGCGCGCTGGGACCACCAGATTAGGGTGGCCGCGGCCACGCGGTGTGGAGCGTTTGTATGGTCTGTGCAGAGAGGAGAGAACAGGGATAGATAGACACATAGTTGACAGGGTACAGAAGAGGCTACGCTAATGCAAAGGAGATTGGAATGACAAGTGGACTACACGTCTCGAATGTTCAGAAAGTTAAGCTTACGTAGCAAGAAACTTATAGACTAAAATGATTGAAATGATACAGTACTGCTGGAGTAGGCTAGCTGGTAGTGGCTGCGATGTAGCTAACCTAGAAAATCGCTCTAGGCTAAACAATTGACTTAGATACAAAGACGGCTATGTAGCTAGCTAGCTACGATCAAACAAAACAAACCGTTGTACTGTAATAGTTACTACAGTGCTGCTATTCGGGGGCTAGCTGGCTAGCTACGTTAAGAGAACGACAATAGCTGGCCAGCTAACCTAGAAAATCGCTCTAGGCTACACAATTGTCTTAGATACAAAGACGGCTATGTAGCTAGCTAGCTACGATCAAACAAAACAAACCGTTGTACTGTAATAGTTACTACAGTGCTGCTATTCGGGGGCTAGCTGGCTAGCTACGTTGAAAGACCGACAATAGCTGGCCAGCTAACCTAGAAAATCGCTCTAGACTACACAATTGTCTTAGATACAAAGACGGCTATGTAGCTGGCTAGCTACGATCAAACAAATCAAACCGTTGTACTGTAATGAAGTGAAATGAAAAATGTGATACTACCTGTGGAGCGACGCGGAATGTTGACCGGGTAGTTGGAGTTCAATTCGGTAGAGGTTGGCTAGCTGTTGGCTAGCTAGCTAGCAGCATTTCCTACGTTAAGGACGACAAATAGCTGGCTAGCTAACCTCGGTAAATTAAGATAATCACTCTAAGTCTAAACACTCTAAACTGCACAATTATCTTGGATACGAAGACAGCGAAGACAACTATGTAGCTAGCTGACACTACGCTAATTGAGTCGTTCAGTTGAGTGTAATAGTTTCTGCAGTGCTAGTGGACAGTGGATGTTAGCTAGCTGCTTAGCTAGCTGCTGGGCAGATACGTTAGGACGACGAAATACGATAATATGCAATTGTCGTTGATACAAAGACGGCTATGTAGCTAGCTAAGAAGAAATTGCTAAGATAAGACAAATCAAACCGTTGTACTATAACGAAATGTAATGAAATGTAATGAAAAGTTATACTACCTGCGGACCGAAGTGTAGATGCGACCGCTCGCTCCAACCGGGCGAGCGTAATAATGTTTACAAACAGCTGAGAAGCAGCAGGGTAGAATAACATTCTTTCTGTTGTTACTAGGGGATACTTTATTAGCCATCAACAGTCTTTACAGTGGCCAACTATGTAATAATGTGTATAAACAGCTGAGAAGCAGCAGGGTAGAATAACATTCTTTCTGTTGTTACTAGGGGATACTTTATTAGCCATCAACAGTCTTTACAGTGGCCAACTATGTAATAATGTGTATAAACAGCTGAGAAGCAGCAGGGTAGAATAACATTCTTTCTGTTGTTACTAGGGGATACTTTATTAGCCATCAACAGTCTTTACAGTGGCCAACTATGTAATAATGTTTACAAACAGCTGAGAAGCAGCAGGGTAGAATAACATTCTTTCTGTTGTTACTAGGGGATACTTTATTAGCCATCAACAGTCTTTACAGTGGCCAACTATGTAATAATGTTTATAAACAGCTGAGAAGCAGCAGGGTAGAATAACATTCTTTCTGTTGTTACTAGGGGATACTTTATTAGCCATCAACAGTCTTTACAGTGGCCAACTATGTAATAATGTGTATAAACAGCTGAGAAGCAGCAGGGTAGAATAACATTCTTTCTGTTGTTACTAGGGGATACTTTATTAGCCATCAACAGTCTTTACAGTGGCCAACTATGTAATAATGTGTATAAACAGCTGAGAAGCCGCAGGGTAGAATAACATTCTTTCTGTTGTTACTAGGGGATACTTTATTAGCCATCAACAGTCTTTACAGTGGCCAACTATGTAATAATGTGTATAAACAGCTGAGAAGCAGCAGGGTAGAATAACATTCTTTCTGTTGTTACTAGGGGATACTTTATTAGCCATCAACAGTCTTTACAGTGGCCAACTATGTAATAATGTTTACAAACAGCTGAGAAGCAGCAGGGTAGAATAACATTCTTTCTGTTGTTACTAGGGGATACTTTATTAGCCATCAACAGTCTTTACAGTGGCCAACTATGTAATAATGTTTATAAACAGCTGAGAAGCAGCAGGGTAGAATAACATTCTTTCTGTTGTTACTAGGGGATACTTTATTAGCCATCAACAGTCTTTACAGTGGCCAACTATGTAATAATGTGTATAAACAGCTGAGAAGCAGCAGGGTAGAATAACATTCTTTCTGTTGTTACTAGGGGATACTTTATTAGCCATCAACAGTCTTTACAGTGGCCAACTATGTAATAATGTTTATAAACAGCTGAGAAGCAGCAGGGTAGAATAACATTCTTTCTGTTGTTACTAGGGGATACTTTATTAGCCATCAACAGTCTTTACAGTGGCCAACTATGTAATAATGTGTATAAACAGCTGAGAAGCAGCAGGGTAGAATAACATTCTTTCTGTTGTTACTAGGGGATACTTTATTAGCCATCAACAGTCTTTACAGTGGCCAACTATGTAATAATGTGTATAAACAGCTGAGAAGCAGCAGGGTAGAATAACATTCTTTCTGTTGTTACTAGGGGATACTTTATTAGCCATCAACAGTCTTTACAGTGGCCAACTATGTAATAATGTGTATAAACAGCTGAGAAGCAGCAGGGTAGAATAACATTCTTTCTGTTGTTACTAGGGGATACTTTATTAGCCATCAACAGTCTTTACAGTGGCCAACTATGTAATAATGTTTACAAACAGCTGAGAAGCAGCAGGGTAGAATAACATTCTTTCTGTTGTTACTAGGGGATACTTTATTAGCCATCAACAGTCTTTACAGTGGCCAACTATGTAATAATGTTTACAAACAGCTGAGAAGCAGCAGGGTAGAATAACATTCTTTCTGTTGTTACTAGGGGATACTTTATTAGCCATCAACAGTCTTTACAGTGGCCAACTATGTAATAATGTTTACAAACAGCTGAGAAGCAGCAGGGTAGAATAACATTCTTTCTGTTGTTACTAGGGGATACTTTATTAGCCATCAACAGTCTTTACAGTGGCCAACTATGTAATAATGTGTATAAACAGCTGAGAAGCAGCAGGGTAGAATAACATTCTTTCTGTTGTTACTAGGGGATACTTTATTAGCCATCAACAGTCTTTACAGTGGCCAACTATGTAATAATGTTTACAAACAGCTGAGAAGCAGCAGGGTAGAATAACATTCTTTCTGTTGTTACTAGGGGATACTTTATTAGCCATCAACAGTCTTTACAGTGGCCAACTATGTAATAATGTGTATAAACAGCTGAGAAGCAGCAGGGTAGAATAACATTCTTTCTGTTGTTACTAGGGGATACTTTATTAGCCATCAACAGTCTTTACAGTGGCCAACTATGTAATAATGTTTACAAACAGCTGAGAAGCAGCAGGGTAGAATAACATTCTTTCTGTTGTTACTAGGGGATACTTTATTAGCCATCAACAGTCTTTACAGTGGCCAACTATGTAATAATGTTTATAAACAGCTGAGAAGCAGCAGGGTAGAATAACATTCTTTCTGTTGTTACTAGGGGATACTTTATTAGCCATCAACAGTCTTTACAGTGGCCAACTATGTAATAATGTGTATAAACAGCTGAGAAGCAGCAGGGTAGAATAACATTCTTTCTGTTGTTACTAGGGGATACTTTATTAGCCATCAACAGTCTTTACAGTGGCCAACTATGTAATAATGTTTATAAACAGCTGAGAAGCAGCAGGGTAGAATAACATTCTTTCTGTTGTTACTAGGGGATACTTTATTAGCCATCAACAGTCTTTACAGTGGCCAACTATGTAATAATGTGTATAAACAGCTGAGAAGCAGCAGGGTAGAATAACATTCTTTCTGTTGTTACTAGGGGATACTTTATTAGCCATCAACAGTCTTTACAGTGGCCAACTATGTAATAATGTGTATAAACAGCTGAGAAGCAGCAGGGTAGAATAACATTCTTTCTGTTGTTACTAGGGGATACTTTATTAGCCATCAACAGTCTTTACAGTGGCCAACTATGTAATAATGTGTATAAACAGCTGAGAAGCAGCAGGGTAGAATAACATTCTTTCTGTTGTTACTAGGGGATACTTTATTAGCCATCAACAGTCTTTACAGTGGCCAACTATGTAATAATGTTTACAAACAGCTGAGAAGCAGCAGGGTAGAATAACATTCTTTCTGTTGTTACTAGGGGATACTTTATTAGCCATCAACAGTCTTTACAGTGGCCAACTATGTAATAATGTTTACAAACAGCTGAGAAGCAGCAGGGTAGAATAACATTCTTTCTGTTGTTACTAGGGGATACTTTATTAGCCATCAACAGTCTTTACAGTGGCCAACTATGTAATAATGTTTACAAACAGCTGAGAAGCAGCAGGGTAGAATAACATTCTTTCTGTTGTTACTAGGGGATACTTTATTAGCCATCAACAGTCTTTACAGTGGCCAACTATGTAATAATGTGTATAAACAGCTGAGAAGCAGCAGGGTAGAATAACATTCTTTCTGTTGTTACTAGGGGATACTTTATTAGCCATCAACAGTCTTTACAGTGGCCAACTATGTAATAATGTTTACAAACAGCTGAGAAGCAGCAGGGTAGAATAACATTCTTTCTGTTGTTACTAGGGGATACTTTATTAGCCATCAACAGTCTTTACAGTGGCCAACTATGTAATAATGTGTATAAACAGCTGAGAAGCAGCAGGGTAGAATAACATTCTTTCTGTTGTTACTAGGGGATACTTTATTAGCCATCAACAGTCTTTACAGTGGCCAACTATGTAATAATGTTTACAAACAGCTGAGAAGCAGCAGGGTAGAATAACATTCTTTCCGTTGTTACTAGGGGATACTTTATTAGCCATCAACAGTCTTTACAGTGGCCAACTATGTAATAATGTTTATAAACAGCTGAGAAGCAGCAGGGTAGAATAACATTCTTTCTGTTGTTACTAGGGGATACTTTATTAGCCATCAACAGTCTTTACAGTGGCCAACTATGTAATAATGTGTATAAACAGCTGAGAAGCAGCAGGGTAGAATAACATTCTTTCTGTTGTTACTAGGGGATACTTTATTAGCCATCAACAGTCTTTACAGTGGCCAACTATGTAATAATGTTTATAAACAGCTGAGAAGCAGCAGGGTAGAATAACATTCTTTCTGTTGTTACTAGGGGATACTTTATTAGCCATCAACAGTCTTTACAGTGGCCAACTATGTAATAATGTGTATAAACAGCTGAGAAGCAGCAGGGTAGAATAACATTCTTTCTGTTGTTACTAGGGGATACTTTATTAGCCATCAACAGTCTTTACAGTGGCCAACTATGTAATAATGTGTATAAACAGCTGAGAAGCAGCAGGGTAGAATAACATTCTTTCTGTTGTTACTAGGGGATACTTTATTAGCCATCAACAGTCTTTACAGTGGCCAACTATGTAATAATGTGTATAAACAGCTGAGAAGCAGCAGGGTAGAATAACATTCTTTCTGTTGTTACTAGGGGATACTTTATTAGCCATCAACAGTCTTTACAGTGGCCAACTATGTAATAATGTGTATAAACAGCTGAGAAGCAGCAGGGTAGAATAACATTCTTTCTGTTGTTACTAGGGGATACTTTATTAGCCATCAACAGTCTTTACAGTGGCCAACTATGTAATAATGTTTACAAACAGCTGAGAAGCAGCAGGGTAGAATAACATTCTTTCTGTTGTTACTAGGGGATACTTTATTAGCCATCAACAGCCTTTACAGTGGCCAACTATGTAATAATGTGTATAAACAGCTGAGAAGCAGCAGGGTAGAATAACATTCTTTCTGTTGTTACTAGGGGATACTTTATTAGCCATCAACAGCCTTTACAGTGGCCAACTATGTAATAATGTGTATAAACAGCTGAGAAGCAGCAGGGTAGAATAACATTCTTTCTGTTGTTACTAGGGGATACTTTATTAGCCATCAACAGCCTTTACAGTGGCCAACTATGTAATAATGTGTATAAACAGCTGAGAAGCAGCAGGGTAGAATAACATTCTTTCTGTTGTTACTAGGGGATACTTTATTAGCCATCAACAGTCTTTACAGTGGCCAACTATGTAATAATGTGTATAAACAGCTGAGAAGCAGCAGGGTAGAATAACATTCTTTCTGTTGTTACTAGGGGATACTTTATTAGCCATCAACAGTCTTTACAGTGGCCAACTATGTAATAATGTGTATAAACAGCTGAGAAGCAGCAGGGTAGAATAACATTCTTTCTGTTGTTACTAGGGGATACTTTATTAGCCATCAACAGTCTTTACAGTGGCCAACTATGTAATAATGTGGATAAACAGCTGAGAAGCAGCAGGGTAGAATAACATTCTTTCTGTTGTTACTAGGGGATACTTTATTAGCCATCAACAGTCTTTACAGTGGCCAACTATGTAATAATGTTTATAAACAGCTGAGAAGCAGCAGGGTAGAATAACATTCTTTCTGTTGGTAAGAAACCAAGAACAGATTTGTTCTGTCAGACTTGTAACACCATGTAGATTAGACCTGTCATGTAACATTGACACCATGTAGATTAGATCTGTCATGTAACATTGACACCATGTAGATTAGATCTGTCATGTAACATCGACACCATGTAGATTAGACCTGTCATGTAACATTGACACCATGTAGATTAGACCTGTCATGTAACATCGACACCATGTAGATTAAACCTGTCATGTAACATTGACACAGTGTAGATTAGACCTGTCATGTAACATTGACACCATGTAGATTAGACCTGTCATGTAACATCGACACCATGTAGATTAGACCTGTCATGTAACATCAACACCATGTAGATTAGATCTGTCATGTAACATTGACACCATGTAGATTAGACCTGTCATGTAACATTGACACCATGTAGATTAGACCTGTCATGTAACATCGACACCATGTAGATTAAACCTGTCATGTAACATTGACACTGTGTAGATTAGACCTGTCATGTAACATTGACACCATGTAGATTAGACCTGTCATGTAACATCAACACCATGTAGATTAGACCTGTCATGTAACATCAACACCATGTAGATTAGACCTGTCATGTAACATCGACACCATGTAGATTAGACCTGTCATGTAACATTGACACCATGTAGATTAGACCTGTCATGTAACATCAACACCATGTAGATTAGACCTGTCATGTAACATCAACACCATGTAGATTAGACCTGTCATGTAACATCGACACCATGTAGATTAGACCTGTCATGTAACATTGACACCATGTAGATTAGACCTGTCATGTAACATCGACACCATGTAGATTAGACCTGTCATGTAACATCAACACCATGTAGATTAGACCTGTCATGTAACATCGACACCATGTAGATTAGACCTGTCATGTAACATTGACACCATGTAGATTAGACCTGTCATGTAACATCGACACCATGTAGATTAGATCTGTCATGTAACATCGACACCATGTAGATTAGACCTGTCATGTAACATTGACACCATGTAGATTAGACCTGTCATGTAACATCGACACCATGTAGATTAGACCTGTCATGTAACATTGACACCATGTAGATTAGACCTGTCATGTAACATTGACACCATGTAGATTAGACCTGTCATGTAACATTGACACC
>NC_088240.1:82255362-82285362 GCF_036934945.1 Oncorhynchus masou masou | reverse complement strand
CCTTAGCTCTGGCATCTTCCCCAATATTTGGAACCAAGGACTGATCACCCCAATCCACAAAAATGGAGACAAATTTGACCCCAATAACTACCGTGGAATATGCGTCAACAGTAACCTTGGGAAAATCCTCTGCATTATCATTAACAGCAGACTCGTACACTTCCTCAATGAAAACAATGTACTGAGCAAATGTCAAATTGGCTTTTTACCAAATTACCGTACAACAGACCATGTATTCACCCTGCACACCCTAATTGACAACCAAACAAACCAAAACAAAGGCAAAGTCTTCTCATGCTTTGTTGATTTCAAAAAAGCCTTTGACTCAATTTGGCATGAGGGTCTGCTATACAAACTGTTGGAAAGTGGTGTTGGGGGTAAAACATACGACATCATAAAATCCATGTACACAAACAACAAGTGTGCGGTTAAAATTGGCAAAAAAACACACACATTTCTTCACACAGGGTCGTGGGGTTAGACAGGGATGCAGCTTAAGCCCCACCCTCTTCAACATATATATCAACGAACTGGCGCGGGCACTAGAAAAGTCTGCAGCACCCGGCCTCACCCTACTAGAATCTGAAGTCAAATGTCTGCTGTTTGCTGATGATCTGGTGCTTCTGTCACCAACCAAGGAGGGCCTACAGCAGCACCTAGATCTTATGCACAGATTCTGTCAGACCTGGGCCCTGACAGTAAATCTCAGTAAGACCAAAATAATGGTGTTCCAAAAAGGTCCAGTCACCAGGACCACAAATACAAATTCCATCTAGACACTGTTGCCCTAGAGCACACAAAAAACTATACATACCTTGGCCTAAACATCAGCGCCACAGGTAACTTCCACAAAGCTGTGAACGATCTGAGAGACAAGGCAAGAAGGGCATTCTATGCCATCAAAAGGAACATAAATTTCAACATACCAATTAGGATTTGGCTAAAAATACTTGAATCAGTCATAGAGCCCATTGCCCTTTATGGTTGTGAGGTCTGGGGTCCGCTCACCAACCAAGACTTCACAAAATGGGACAAACACCAAATTGAGACTCTGCACGCAGAATTCTGCAAAAATATCCTCAGTGTACAACGTAGAACACCAAATAATGCATGCAGAGCAGAATTAGGCCGATACCCACTAATTATCAAAATCCAGAAAAGAGCAGTTAAATTCTATAACCACCTAAAAGGAAGCGATTCCCAAACCTTCCACAACAAAGCCATCACCTACAGAGAGATGAACCTGGAGAAGAGTCCCCTAAGCAAGCTGGTCCTGGGGCTCTGTTCACAAACACACCCTACAGAGCCCCATGACAGCAGCACAATTAGACCCAACCAAATCATGAGAAAACAAAAAGATATTTACTTGACACACTGGAAAGAATTAACAAAAAAACAGAGCAAACTAGAATGCTATTTGGCCCTACACAGAGAGTACACAGCGGCAGAATACCTGACCACTGTGACTGACCCAAAATTAAGGAAAGCTTTGACTATGTACAGACTCAGCGAGCATAGCCTTGCTATTGAGAAAGGCCGACGTAGGCAGACATGGCTCTCAAGAGAAGACAGGCTATGTGCTCACTGCCCACAAAATGAGGTGGAAACTGAGCTGCACTTCCTAACCTCCTGCCCAATGTATGACCATATTAGAGAGACATATTTCCCCCAGATTACACAGATCCACAAAGAATTCGAAAACAAATCCAATTTTGAAAAACTCCCATATCTACTGGGTGAAATTCCACAGTGTGCCATCAGAGCAGCAAGATTTGTGACCTGTTGCCACGAGAAAAGGGCAACCAGTGAAGAACACGCACCATTGTAAATACAACACATATCTATGCTTATTTATTTTATCTTGTGTCCTTTACCATTTGCACATTGTAAAAACACTGTATATATATATATATATATATATAATATGACATTTGTAATGTCTTTATTGTTTTGAAACTTCTGTATGTGTGATGTCTACTGTTAATTTTTATTGTTTATTTCACTTTATATATTATATACCTTACTTGCTTTGGCAATGTTAACACATGTTTCCCATGCCAATAAAGCCCCTTGAATTGAATTGAATTGAGTCTTGTGGTAGAGAGAGAGTGTTGTAGTAGAGAGAGAGTCTTGTGGTAGAGAGAGAGAGTGTTGTAGTAGAGAGAGAGAGTCTTGTGGTAGAGAGAGAGGGAGTCATGGTAGAGAGAGAGAGAGTCTTGTGGTAGAGAGAGAGAGTCTTGTGGTAGAGAGAGAGTCTTGTGGTAGAGAGAGAGAGTCTTGTGGTAGAGAGAGAGTGTTGTGGTAGAGAGAGAGAGTGTTGTAGTAGAGAGAGAGAGTGTTGTAGTAGAGAGAGAGAGTGTTGTGGTAGAGAGAGAGTGTTGTGGTAGAGAGAGAGAGTGTTGTAGTAGAGAGAGAGAGTGTTGTGGTAGAGAGAGAGTGTTGTGGTAGAGAGAGAGAGTGTTGTAGTAGAGAGAGAGAGTGTTGTGGTAGAGAGAGAGTGTTGTGGTAGAGAGAGAGAGTGTTGTAGTAGAGAGAGAGTGTTGTGGTAGAGAGAGAGAGTGTTGTAGTAGAGAGAGAGAGTGTTGTAGTAGAGAGAGAGAGTCTTGTGGTAGAGAGAGAGTGTTGTAGTAGAGAGAGAGAGTCTTGTGGTAGAGAGAGAGTGTTGTAGTAGAGAGAGAGAGTATTGTGGTAGAGAGAGAGTGTTGTAGTAGAGAGAGAGTCTTGTGGTAGAGAGAGAGAGTGTTGTAGTAGAGAGAGAGAGTCTTGTGGTAGAGAGAGAGGGAGTCATGGTAGAGAGAGAGAGTCTTGTGGTAGAGAGAGAGAGTCTTGTGGTAGAGAGAGAGTCTTGTGGTAGAGAGAGAGAGTCTTGTGGTAGAGAGAGAGAGTGTTGTGGTAGAGAGAGAGAGTCTTGTGGTAGAGAGAGAGGGAGTCATGGTAGAGAGAGAGAGTCTTGTGGTAGAGAGAGAGAGTGTTGTAGTAGAGAGAGAGAGTGTTGTGGTAGAGAGAGAGAGTGTTGTGGTAGAGAGAGAGGGAGTCATGGTAGAGAGAGAGAGTCTTGTGGTAGAGAGAGAGAGTGTTGTAGTAGAGAGAGAGAGTGTTGTGGTAGAGAGAGAGTGTTGTAGTAGAGAGAGAGAGTGTTGTGGTAGAGAGAGAGTGTTGTGGTAGAGAGAGAGAGTGTTGTAGTAGAGAGAGAGAGTGTTGTGGTAGAGAGAGAGTGTTGTGGTAGAGAGAGAGAGTGTTGTAGTAGAGAGAGAGAGTGTTGTGGTAGAGAGAGAGTGTTGTGGTAGAGAGAGAGAGTGTTGTAGTAGAGAGAGAGAGTGTTGTGGTAGAGAGAGAGTGTTGTGGTAGAGAGAGAGAGTGTTGTAGTAGAGAGAGAGAGTGTTGTGGTAGAGAGAGAGTGTTGTGGTAGAGAGAGAGTGTTGTAGTAGAGAGAGAGTGTTGTGGTAGAGAGAGAGAGTGTTGTAGTAGAGAGAGAGTGTTGTAGTAGAGAGAGAGTCTTGTGGTAGAGAGAGAGTGTTGTAGTAGAGAGAGAGAGTCTTGTGGTAGAGAGAGAGTGTTGTAGTAGAGAGAGAGAGTCTTGTGGTAGAGAGAGAGTGTTGTAGTAGAGAGAGAGAGTCTTGTGGTAGAGAGAGAGTGTTGTAGTAGAGAGAGAGAGTCTTGTGGTAGAGAGAGAGAGTGTTGTAGTAGAGAGAGAGAGTCTTGTGGTAGAGAGAGAGGGAGTCATGGTAGAGAGAGAGAGTCTTGTGGTAGAGAGAGAGAGTCTTGTGGTAGAGAGAGAGTCTTGTGGTAGAGAGAGAGAGTCTTGTGGTAGAGAGAGAGAGTGTTGTGGTAGAGAGAGAGAGTCTTGTGGTAGAGAGAGAGGGAGTCATGGTAGAGAGAGAGAGTCTTGTGGTAGAGAGAGAGTGTTGTAGTAGAGAGAGAGAGTCTTGTGGTAGAGAGAGAGGGAGTCATGGTATGCAGCGGGGCAGTGCAGAGCTGCTTCCCTGTGTTCGGCCCAGGGGAGGGTGTAGTGCAGGAATTGATCCAGTGATAAAAGCTGTTTTCCCTCTGAGAGGCCGGCTTCCTGTCTAATGGCAGTTAGACCAGGAGAAATAGACCAGGAAGAGACAGCACTTAGACATCATACAAATCTATATGAATAAATATGGCTTTATGTACCACACGCACATGCAGCCTCACGCAGCAGAATGGGCCTAAGCACTCTGTGGTTTAGAAAAGCCTGAGAGATGGAGAGAGAGACATCGAGGGGGAGGGGGAGAGACACGTCAAGGGGGAGGGAGAGAGAGACATCAAGGGGGTCGATCATTGCTGTGGCTTCCTGTCAGTAGATGATCTGATGAGAGAAACAAGAGGAAGGTTAAGATAGGATATAGGGATGAGAGGAGGAGTAGTGAGGAGGAGAAGATCTCCCTCTCAGATCATTAAATGTGACCTGGTTGAGCCCCCAGACCATTTCCGTGCACCTGAGATAACATCTGCAAATCTGAATACGCAACCAATAAACTTTGATTTGAGACACACATCCCTGTAGTCTTGATTCTGTCGAACGTATTAGTATTCACAGACACCCCTTGGTCTATGTGAGCATATACTCTGTGATAGGTTACTTCAGTCTCGGGATCTAAGGGTGAATGCTCTGTGTATATTGTGTGGTCAGGACAATGACCTTGTCCAGAAAGAGAACAGGCACTCGTGTTGATCTGTAAGGAGTAGATATGTGTTTAAACTGATGGTAGTAGCTCCACCTTTCAACACATTGCTGACATCTTTGGTTGTTTCTGGCCAGGAGGCTGGATTGGCTCTAAAGTTACCGTCCTCTATGTCACTGACAGTTGTGTTAATCTATCTCTCTCTCTCTCTCTCTCTCTCTCTCTCTCTCTCTCTCTCTCTCTTTTTATCCCTCTCTCCATCTCTATCTATCCCTATCTCTCAATCTTCATCTCTCTCTCCCTCTCTCTCTCTCTCGCTCTCTCTCTCTCTCTCTTTTTCTCTTTCTCTATCTCCCTCTCTTTTTATCCATCTCCATCACTCTCTATCCCTATCTCTCAATCTTCATCTCTCTCTCTCTCTCTCTCTCTCTCTCTCTCTCTCTCTCTCTCTCTCTCTCTCTCTCTCTCTCTCTCTCTCTCTCTCTCTCTCTCTCTCAGGGAGGAGAACATTGTTATTACCAGGGGGTAGTGCGGGACATCCCTGAGTCCTTCGTGGCCCTCTCCACCTGCCACGGCCTGCAGTGAGTATTCTGTGTGTGTGTCTGTGTGTGTGTGTTTTCTTCGGATCAGTATTACCTTCCCTCTGTGTCTCAGTCTCAGGCCTAAATAGCAATTATCCCATTTAGGTAATATGCCAGTATAATTATTGCAGACTAGCTGATCGCTCTCTCTCTCTCTGTTTTGTGTGTGTCGTGCGTGTGTGTGTGTGCATGTGGTCCAGTCATGACACGCAAATGCCGCCACTCAGAGCTAGTTTCCTTTATGTTGTGTTGGTCCCACCTGGACCTGATCCCAAGGCTCGTACAGGAAGCTGAATTGAACACCAGAGAGCACCATTTGTGTAGCTTGATGCTACCAATCACCTCAACATACACATACAGTCATACTTTATTTCTCTTTCTGTTCACACACAAACACCTCTCTTCCTCTTCCTCTCTTTCTTCTCTGTCTCTCTTTCTCCCTCTCTCTCCATCCTCTCTCCCTCCTCTCTCTCGCTCTCTCTCGCTCTCTCTCTCCATCTCATCTTCTCTCTCTCTCTCTCACTCTCTCTCTCTCTCTCTCCCTCCTCTCTCTCGCTCTCTCTCTCCATCTCATCTTCTCTCTCTCTCTCACTCTCTCTCTCTCTCTCTCTCTCTCTCTCTCTCTCTCTCTCTCTCTCTCTTCATCTACTCTCTCCATCTCTCTCTCTCTCTCTCTCTCTGTGTCTCTCTCTCTCTGTCTCTCTCTCTCTGTCTCTGTCTTTCTCTCTCCATCTCTCTCTCTCTCCATTCTCTCTCTCTCTCCTCCCTGCAGCATTGTCCTGTGGGACGTCTCTGTTTCTCAGGCTGGTATTTTTAGTTGTTCTCTAAAGCAGCGCTTTCTCTGAGAGAGAGATGGGTCAGCTGGAGAAAGCCCTGCAGGGAGGTGTGTGTGTTGTATGTATGTTTATGTTTGTGACTATATTGGGATATATTCGACAGTATTGGGCGTCTCGAATGCAGAGGAAACACACACACACTCAGAAGAAACACACACCTGCAGTGACACACACCTGTGTCAGTCAGAGAGACGCATCTCTTCTATATACATCTCTCAGCAAGATGAGAGAGAGAGAGAGAGAGAGAGAGAGAGAGAGATTCTCTCTCTTATGCTGAGTCAGGTCTTTACCATAATGTACATCCTGCCTTGCCTTCACACACACACACACACACACCCTGTCGGGCTACAATATAATATTAACAGCTGAAGTAGGATTGGGACTCAATTGAATGTACTTGTCCCAGTGTCCATCAGGCTCTAAACCACAATGTGACTCAGAGAAAACTGTTCTTCTAAACCAGATATACCCAAACTCTGCCGTCGGGGGTACACTCTGCCATCGGGGGTACACTCTGCCGTCGGGGGTACGCTCTGCCGTCCGGGGTACGCTCTGCCGTCGGGGGTACACTCTGCCATCGGGGGTACACTCTGCCGTCCGGGGTACGCTCTGCCGTCCGGGGTACGCTCTGCCGTCGGGGGTACACTCTGCCATCGGGGGTACACTCTGCCGTCCGGGGGTACGCTCTGCCGTCCGGGGTACACTCTGCCGTCGGGGGTACACTCTGCCATCGGGGGTACACTCTGCCGTCCGGGGTACGCTCTGCCGTCGGGGTACACTCTGCCATCGGGGTACACTCTGCCGTCCGGGTACGCTCTGCCGTCCGGGGTACGCTCTGCCGTCGGGGGTACACTCTGCCATCGGGGGTACACTCTGCCGTCCGGGGTACGCTCTGCCGTCCGGGGTACGCTCTGCCGTCGGGGGTACACTCTGCCATCGGGGGTACACTCTGCATCGGGGGTACACTCTGCCGTCGGGGGTACGCTCTGCGGTCGGGGGTACGCTCTGCGGTCGGGGGTACGCTCTGCCGTCGGGGGTACGCTCTGCCGTCGGGGGTACGCTCTGCCGCCGGGGTACGCTCTGCGGTCGGGGTACACTCTGCCGTCGGGGTACACTCTGCCGTCGGGGGTACACTCTGCCGTCGGGGGTACGCTCTGCCGTCGGGGGTACGCTCTGCCGTCGGGGGTACGCTCTGCCGTCGGGGGTACGCTCTGCCGTCGGGGGTACACTCTGCGGTCGGGGTACACTCTGCCGTCGGGGTACGCTCTGCCGTCGGGGGTACGCTCTGCCGTCGGGGGTACGCTCTGCGGTCGGGGGTACGCTCTGCCGTCGGGGGTACGCTCTGCCGTCGGGGGTACACTCTGCGGTTGGGGGTACGCTCTGCCGTCGGGGGTACGCTCTGCCGTCGGGGGTACGCTCTGCCGTCGGGGGTACACTCTGCCGTCGGGGGTACGCCAAATGAAAGTGTAATTTACATTTAAATAAAAAAAATGTCAAACAGTGCATTTATATTTTCCAACGGCGTTATACATTTGGGTGAGGTTTTTTTCTCGCCTGAGTAGCCTTGTTTCACTGCCAAATATAAAATGAAACCATCTAGTGTTCAGTGAAATAACAACACAATGTCGAATACAGGTAGCCTAGTCAAATAATTAACATCCAATCACGTTAACTGTTACTCTCTCGCAGAAAACCACTCTTGCGCAGACATTTTGAAACAAAACATGTCAATTTGAAAAATAAGCCATGGGAGTTTTTGGAGCGAGAATATTACGGCGTTCGAGTAATAAGACATGTATAAAAGCAACAGACACCATTAATAACAACAATTCCACGTTTCAAGATTGCTTCGATCACGTTGACTGGGATATGTTCCGAATAGCCTCAGACAACAACATTGATGTATACGCTGACTCAGTGAGCGAGTTTATTAGCAAGTGCATTGGTGATGTTGTACCCACTCTAACCATTAAAACCTTCAATAACCAGACACAGTGGATTGATGGCAGCATTAGCGCAAAACTGAAAGCACGAACCACTACTTTTAATCATGGCATGGCGACCGGAAAAATGACCGAATACAAACAGTGTAGCTATTCCCTCCACATGGCAATCAAACACGCTACGGTCAGTAGAGAGACAAAGTAGAGTCGCAATTCAACGGCTCAAACACGAGACGTATGTGCCAGGGTCTACAGTCAATCACGGATTACAAAAATAAAACCAGCCCTGTCGCGGACACCGACTGTCACGCCCTGACCTTAGAGAGCTCTCTATTGTCTCTATTTTGGTTTGGTCAGGGTGTGATTTGGGGTGGGCATTCTATGCTCATTGTTCTATGTTTTGTATTTCTTTGTTTTGGCCGGGTATGGTTCTCAATCAGGGACAGCTGTCTATCGTTGTCTCTGATTGGGAACCATACTTAGGTAGCTTTTTCCCACATGTGTGTTGTGGGTAGTTATTTTCTGTTTAGTGTTTTCTGCACCTGACAGGACTGTTTCGGTTTTTGTTTATTTCTCTTTGTTATTTTGCTATAGTGTTCAGTTAAAATAAAAAGGCATGAACACTTACCACGCTGCGCTTTGGTCCGATTCCTCTTCTTCAGACGACGACTCCCATGACACCGACGTCTTGCTCCCAGACAAATTAAACAACTTCTTTGCTCGCTTTGAGGACAATACAGTGCCACTGACACGGCCCGCTACCAAAACCCTGTGGGGTTTTCTTCACCGTGGCCAACGTGAGTAAAACATTTAAACGTGTTAACCCTCACAAGGCTGCCGGCCCAGACCCACTCCAATTTGCTTACCGCCCCAATAGGTCCACAGACGACACAATCACAATCACACTGCACACTGCCCTAACCCATCTGGACAAGAGGAATACCTATGTTTCTGCCTGTAGGAGGGGAGGAACAAGATGGAATCGTGGTCCGGTTTACAGAATGGAGGGCGGGGGAGGGCCTTATATGCATTCTGGAAGGTAGTATAGCAATGGTCGAGGGTTTTAGCAGTGCGGGTTCAGCAATCAATATGTTGATAGGATTTCAGGAGCCTTTTCCTCAAATTTGCTTTGTTAAAATCCCCAGCTACAATAAATGCAGCCTCAGGATATGTGGTTTCCAGTTTGCATAAAGTCCAGTGAAATTCTTTGAGGGCCGTTGTGGTATCCGCTTGGGGGGGATATAGACCACCTTGGCTATTATTGACAAAAATGATCTCGGGAGACAGTACGGTCGGCATTTAATTCTGAGATATTCTAGGTATGGTTAACAGAAGGACTTGAGTTTCCTGTATGTTATAGTAGTTACACCATAAGTCGTTAATCATAAAACATATACCTCCACCGTTCTGCTTCCTGGAGAGATGTTTGTTCCTGTTGGCGCGATGTACTGAGAACCCAACTGGCTTTACAAAGTCAGACAGTATATCTCGCTATGTTTCCGTGAAGCAGAGTATGTTACAATCCTTGGTGTCCCTCTGAAAAGCAACTCTCGCCTTGAGCTCATCAATTTTATTATCCAGAGATTGGACATTAGTGAGTAAAATACTCGGACCAGAAGACTGCTTCGAGTACCTCTGCTTCGCCGTTGTTGTTTTGGGTTGGCCTCTGGAAGACGTTTGATTGCTCTGGGGAGAGTAAACAAATGATCCGCTCCAGGGAAGTCGTAGTTCTGGTCATAATGCTGGTAGTTCTGGTGAGTTACCACCGCTCTAATATCCAATAGTTCTTCCCGGCTGTATGTAATGACACAAAACAATTCCTGAGCTAATAACATAAAAAAATAGTACATAAACAAACAAAATACTGCAGAGTTGCTTAAGAGTTAGTCGCGATGCTGCCATCTCCATCGGCGCCATCATCAAATAGGAAGCGTCTTATCTGGTGAGCTACCGAGTGGCTAGGACAGGCAAGCCCCATACTATTGTGGAGGACTTCATTCTTCCTGCTGCCACGGATATGGCTGGGACAATGCTGGGGGACAAGGCCCAAAAAACTATACAGACAAATACTTAATCAAATCATAATTAATCATGGCAGGAGATGCTTTGAAACAATTACTGCTTCACATACAAGCCAGTGAATTCTATGCGTTACAGCTGGATGAGTCAACAGACGTGGCGGGCCTGGCACAGCTCCTGGTGTATGTCCGTTACGTTTATGCAAACCACTGGAAAGCATGACAACATGAGAGGATATTTTTTAAGTACTGGACAGCTTTGTGACTTCAAATAGACTTTGGTGGTCAAGATGTGTTGGTATCTGTACTGATGGCACAAAAGCCATGACAGGGAGTCATAGTGGAGTGGTAACGCGCGTGCAAGCAGTTGCCCCCAACGCCACTTGGGTACACTGCAGCATCTACCGAGAGGCTCTTGCTACCAAGGGAATGTCTGACAAGCGCGAAAGATGTTTTGGACACTACAGTGAAAATTGTTAATTTTGTTAAAGCAAGGCCCCTGAACTCTTGTGTATTTTTCGCATTATGCAATGAAATGGGCAGCAACCATGTAACACTTTTACAACATACACAAATGTGCTGGTTATAAAGGGGCAAAGTATTGACACGTTTTTTTGAATTGAGAGACAAGATTAAAGTTTACTTTACTGACCATCATTTTCACTTGCCCGACCACTTATATGATGACGAGTTTCTCACAGGACTGACCTATCTGGGTGATGTTTTTTCTCGCCTGAATGATCTGAATCTAGGATTACAGGGACTCTTCGCAACTATATTCAATGTGCGGGCAAAATAGAGGCTATGATTAAGAAGTTGGAGCTCTTTTCTGTCTGCATTAACAAGGACAACATACAGGTATTTCTCTCATTGTATGATTCTTTTTGTGCAAAGAACTCAAACTTACGGACGATATCAAATGCGAAATAGCGAAGCACCTGAGTGAGCTGGGTGGACAATTACACAGGTACTTTCCCAAAACGGACAACACAAACAACTGGATTCTGAACAAGAGAACCTCATCAAAATTGCAACAAGCGGTTCTGTGAAATTTTTATTTAATCAGAAGCCACTACCAGATTTCTGGATAGGGCTGCGCTCAGAGTTTCTTGGTAAACTGCGCTTTCAAGACACTGATGCCTGTAATGCTCAATGAGTGAATGGGTGTGGAGTCAGGCGCAGAGAGCAAAGGATGCGGGAAAAAACACGCTTTAATGTCCAAAAAAATCACAGGAACAAAATACTATACCCAACACAGGTGTAACTATAAAACAAAATAGTACCCTATTGTGAAAATACTAGGACAGCGAGAAAACCCAACAAAACACTAACCACTCTCACAAATACAGATGAACAAGTCCGCCCAACAGAAGCGGACTAAACGAACTTAAATAACCCCGCCCTAACAACCAAAGGAACAGGTGAAACCAATTAGACAAAACCAAACGAACACAGAACAAAGGATCGGTGGCAGCTAGTAGACCGGCGACGACGACCGCCGAGTGCCACCCGAACAAGAAGGGGAGCCACCTTCGGTAATATTCGTGACAATGCCCTTTGCAACCACGTACCTATGTGAGAGTGGATTCTCGGCTCTCACTAGCATGAAAACTAAATACAGGCACAGACTGTGTGGAAAATTATTTAAGTCTGATACTCTCTCCAATACAACCCAACATTGCAGAGTTATGTGCATCATTTTAAGCACACCCTTCTGATTAACCTGTGGTGAGTTATTCACCATTTTTGATTAACAAATAAGGTTTTATATGTAGATGGCTAAATAAAGACCAAAATTATTGATTATTATTATATTATTATTTGTGCCCTGCTCCTATAAGAGCTCTTTGTCACTTCCCAAGAGCCGGGTTGTGACAAACACTCACACTCATTCTTATGTTTAATAAATGTATTGTATAGTGTGAGTGTGACAGTCTTACAATGATGGCAAAAGGGCTAGAGGAGGTATGTAGCTGGAGGTTCAATGTTTGAAGTGGTACGGGACTATAAAAAGTTTGGGAACCACTGTTCTAAACCATCCACCAGATAAAGACTCAGATAAAGACTCAGATAAAACTGTCATTCTTGTAGTATTTTATGGTGAAACAAAATGAAAAAGCACATTGTGACAGTGTGACCACTGTGTTACTGTTTACAGACACACATTGTGACAGTGTGACCACTGTGTTACTGTTTACAGACACACATTGTGACAGTGTGACCACTGTGTTACTGTTTACAAACACACATTGTGACAGTGTGACCACTGTGTTACTGTTTACAGACACACATTGTGACAGTGTGACCACTGTGTTACTGTTTACAAACACACATTGTGACAGTGTGACCACTGTGTTACTGTTTACAGACACACATTGTGACAGTGTGACCACTGTGTTACTGTTTACAAACACACATTGTGACAGTGTGACCACTGTATTACTGTTTACAGTAATCCACCATCCTGATCCTTCATCCTGACCACCCTCTCTCTCCTGGCCTGATCCTTCATCCTGACCACCCTCTCTCTCCTGGCCTGATCCTTCATCCTGACCACCCTCTCTCTCCTGGCCTGATCCTTCATCCTGACCACCCTCTCTCTCCTGGCCTGATCCTTCATCCTGACCACCCTCTCTCTCCTGGCCTGATCCTTCATCCTGACCACCCTCTCTCTCCTAGCCTGATCCACCATTCTGACCGTTGTGCTCTCATTGTGTGTAAGCTTGCGAGATCAGGATGGTGGATCAGACAATCTGTCTTCTGTCCATGGTGATATTTAGTCTTCCGTGTGTGTGCGTGCGCATGTGTGTGTGTGTGTGTGTGCTGACCCATCTGCATTAGGCAAACAGTCAGTGAACTCCCAATAAGGCTGTGACAGTCCCATCATAGCAGTCTGATATACAGAGCTATACGCTCCGAGATAGAGTGTGTGTGTGTGCGTGTACGGTCTGGCAGAGACAGTTGGTGCTGAAGGTGAACTCTGTATGTGGAGCATCATCCCAGCCTGGATGTGAAGTGTGTGTGTGTGTGTGATGTTGACCCTCATTCCTATAGTATACACTTTGACCTGAGCAATCTCCTAAAAAGCTTCTGATAACGTTAATTGATGTCCTGCCTGCATGCACGCACACGCACCCGCATGCACGCACACACACACACGCACACGCACACGCACACGCACACACACACACACACACACACACACACACACACACACACACACACACACACACACACACACACACACACACACACACACACACACACCCCTCAGCCTAGTTTACAGGGACAAGGGGACCTTCACATATATGCTGGATGGGAAATTGTTTTGTGAGTGTTTAAGATGATTGCTGCCCGCAATGGCACTACAGAGGACGTTTACCTATCCTTCCTGTGTGTGTGTGTGCGTACGCATGTGTGTGTGTGTGTGTGTGTGTGTGTGAGTGTGTGTGTGTGTGTGTGTGTGTGTGTGTGTGTGTGTGTGTGTGTGTTCGTGGGTGTAGTCACCCCAGAGTTGCTGTTTTAGACATCCACCTTCTTGTTCACAGTAATACCATATTGTAGATAGTGGAGAATACACCCTATATCGTATATCAATATCCAGTCATTGCAGATTGCACCATTTTATGGTCTATATTTGAACTGCCCGAACCAAGACAATATTACAGACTGTTTTCCTTGATGGAGAAAGGCCTAAAGGTGGTGGTTAAGGCTAGTGTTGGTTAGTAGTGTTGGTTAATTGTTTTGGTTAATATTGTTAGTAGTGTTGGTTAATAGTGTTAGTTAATGACTGAAATTAATGACTTACATTTTATTTTCGTGTGAAATTGCCAATTGACAACCCATACCTTATGGGATTAATTGACACATAAACAAACATTACAATAATTTACTGTGGTAATTAAATGATAATACTTCTTCCGGTGTTCTCTGCATTATGCATCGCATAAAGAGTGAAAAAAAAGCAAGGTAAAAATCAATACATAATAGTAAATAAGGTTATCCAAACAATAATTACATCCCTAGAGCAGTAAAATAACACACATACATACATGCATACATACATACATACATACATGCATACATACATACATACATACATACATACATACATACATACATACATGCATACATACATACATACATACATACATACATACATACATACATACATACATACATACATACATACATACATACATACATACATACATACATACATACATACATACATACATACATACATACATACATACATACATAACATACAAGTCGGAGGTTTACATACACTTAGGTTGGAGTCATTAAAACTCGTTTTTCAAACACTCCACAAATTTATTGTTAACAAACTATAGTTTTGCCAAGTCGGTTAGGGCTTCTACTTTGTGTATGACAAAAGTGTTTTTTCCAACAATTGTTTACAGACAGATTATTTCACTGTATCACAATTCCAGTGGGTCAGAAGTTGACATACACTAAGGTGACTGTGCCTTTAAACAGCTTGGAAAATTCCAGAAAATGATGTCATGGCTTTAGAAGCTTCTGATAGGCTAATTAACATAATTTGAGTCAATTGGAGGTGTACCTGTGGATGTATTTCAAGGCCTACCTTCAAACTCATTGTCTCTTTGCTTGACATTATGGGAAAATCAAAAGAAATCAGCCAAAACCTCAGAAAAATAATTGTAGACCTCCACAAGTCTGGTTCATCCTTGGGAGCAATTTCCAAACGCATGAAGGTACCACGTTCATCTGTACAAAAAATAGTATGCAAGTATAAACACCATGGCACCACACAGCCATCATACCGCTCAGGAAGGAGACGCGTTCTGTCTCCTAGAGATGAACGTACTTTGGTGCAAAAAGTGCAAATCAATCCCAGAACGACAGCAAAGTAAGAAGTTAGAAGTGTTGGTTACTAGTGTTAGTAATGTTGGTTAGAAGTGTTGGTTATAAGTGTTAGTAGTGTTGGTTACTAGTGTTAGTAGCATTGGTTAGTAGTGTTGGTTAGAAGTGTTGGTTACGAGTGTTCATAGTGTTGGTTAGTAGTGCTGGTTAGAAGTGTTGGTTACCAGTGTTAGTAGTGTTGGTTAGTAGTGTTGGTTAGTAGTGTTGGTTAGTAGTGTTGGTTAGAAGTGTTGGTTACGAGTGTTAGTAGTGTTGGTTAGTAGTGTTGGTAAGAAGTGTTGGTTACTAGTGTTATTATGGTTGGTCAGTAGTGTTGGCTAGTAGTGTTACTCGGGTTAGTTACTAGTGGTAGTGTTGGTTACTAGTGGTAGTGTTGGTGTGTAGTGTTGGTTACAAGTGTTGGTTAGTCGTGTTAGTAGTGTTAGTTACTAGTCTTAGTAGTGTTGGTTAGTAATGTTGGCTAGTAGTGTTACTAGTGTTGGTTACTAGTGTTAGTAGTGTTGGTTAGAAGTGTTGGTTACTGGTGTTAGTACTGTTGGCTAGTAGTGTTACTAGTGTTAGTTACTAGTGGTAGTGTTGGTTACTAGTGGTAGTGTAGGTGTGTAGTGTTGGTTAGAAGTGTTGGTTAGTAGTGTTAGTTACTAGTCTTAGTAGTGTTGATTAGTAGTGTTGGTTACTAGTGTTTGTAATGTTGGTTACTAGTGTTGGTTTGTTGTGTTCTTTACTAGTGTAAGTAGTGTTGGTTACTAGTGTTAGTTAGTAGTGTTAGTTATGGAGAGGAGGCTCATTTACAACAGACCTGCAGTGTTTTTATGTCCTGACATGTACCAGTATAAACACGTACCAGTATAAACATGTACCAGTATAAAAATGTACCAGTATAAACATGTACCAGTATAAACCACCCATAGACATGTACCAGTATAATCCACCCATAGACATGTACCAGTATAAACCACCCATAGACACGTACCAGTATAAACCATCCATAAACATGTACCAGTATAAACCATCCATAGACATGTACCAGTATAATCCACCCATAGACATGTACCAGTATAAACCACCCATAGACACGTACCAGTATAAACCACCCATAGACATGTACCAGTATAAACCATCCATAGACATGTACCAGTATAAACCATCCATAGACATGTACCAGTATGAAGCATCCATAGACATGCACCAGTATAAACCATCCATAGACATGTACCAGTATAAACCATCCATAGACATGTACCAGTATAAACCATCCATAGACATGTACCAGTATAAACCATCCATGGACATGTACCAGTATAAACCATCCATAGACATGTACCAGTATAAACCATCCATGGACACGTACCAGTATAAACCATCCATAGACACGTACCAGTATAAACCATCCATAGACATGTACCAGTATAAACCATCCATAGACATGTACCAGTATAAACCATCCATAGACATGTACCAGTATACACCATCCATAGACACGTACCAGTATAAACCATCCATAGACATGTACCACTATAAACCACCCATAGACATGTACCAGTATAAACCATCCATAGACACGTACCAGTATAAACCATCCATAGACATGTACCAGTATAAACCATCCATAGACATGCACCAGTATAAACCATCCATAGACACGTACCAGTATAAACCATCCATAGACATGTACCAGTATAAACCATCCATAGACATGCACCAGTATAAACCATCCATAGACACGTACCAGTATAAACCATCCATAGACATGTACCACTATAAACCATCCATAGACATGTACCACTATAAACCATCCATATACACGTACCAGTATAAACCATCCATAGACATGTACCAGTATAAACCATCCATAGACATGTACCACTATAAACCATCCATAGACATGTACCAGTATAAACCACCCATATACATTTACCAGTATAAACCATCCATAGACATGTACCAGTATACACCATCCATAGACATGTACCAGTATAAACCATCCATAGACATGTACCATTATAAACCATCCATAGACATGTACCGGTATAAACCATCCATAGACATGTACCACTATAAACCATCCATAGACATGTACCATTATAAACCATCCATAGACATGTACCATTATAAACCATCCATAGACACCTATCCCTCTTAGTGCCGTTACAGACACACACAGTCCTCATCTGTTACTGTCGAGAGGATAGAGAGTGCTGGCATCCATCTTGTTTACGTCTGCAATGGCTGGCGGTCATATTGATCTCTCTTTTTCTCTCTCTCTGTCAGTGGGATGTTCTTTGATGGGAATCACACCTACATGATCGAGCCTGGAGGAAAGGACCACATCAGCGTGAGTACTTCGGCTAAGCCTGGCCTTGGCCATCCATTCACACATGCGCGCACGCACTCACGTACACACTCACACACACTGTGTAATAGTAGTCGTCTGGACTGAATGGGACTAGAAGCTCTTGCAGACCGGACCATGAATGCAGATCACAAAGCAGGCTACCCTTACGTTACACATCCCATAATTAACATTGACTTCAGAGTAGACAGATTATCCACTAGGACAGAGCAGAGCTGACCAGCCAGTTAGTTCATGAGGAATAGAGAGTGATATTATTAAGCAATAAGGCATAAAGGGGTGTGATGTATGGCCAATATACCACGACTAAGTGATGTTTCTTAGGCACGATGCATCGCAGAGTACAGCCTGGATACAGCCCTTAGCCGTGATATATTTGCCATATACCACAAACCCCCGAGGTGCCTTATTGCTATTATAAACTGGTTATTAATGTAATTACGGCAGGAAAAATACATGTTTTGTCATACCCGTGCAATACGGTCTGATATACCACGGCTGTCAGCCAATCAGCATTCAGGACTCTAACCACCCAGTTTATTACATTTACATTTAAGTCATTTAGCAGACGCTCTTATCCAGAGCGACTTACAAATATAATACAGTATATGTTTGTATTTATGAGGGAGAGCTGATGGTTTAAAGCGACATTTGTCACTCTGAGAGAAAAGACCAAGCTCTGATTCTGATGTGTTGATGTGAGAGACACTTTATCTTCTGTGTCTGTGTTTAGGGTGGAGGTAATCAGGAAGGGAAGAAGGTATATTTGTTTGTGTGCAGTGTGTGTGCAGTGTTTCTCCTAGGATTCTTTTCAGCCGTGGTAGCAAGGGTAGGGGGGATGAATTACTACTAGCGTTAGCGCAATGACATGCTAGCTGTTCCCATAGACATCCAGCCATTGAGCCAACATCTATCAATTTAAAAATGCATCTTGGCAGAAATATATAAATAAATAATGGTGTGTCTGTATGTGTGTGCGTATGTGCGTGCATGTCGTGTGTGTGTGTGTGTGCGTGTGTGTGTGCATGTGTCTGTATTTGTTTGTGTCTGTATGTACAGTGGGGCAAAAAACGTATTTAGTCAGCCACCAATTGTGCAAGTTCTCCCTCTTAAAAAGATGAGAGAGGCCTGTAATTTTCATCATAGGTACACTTCAACTATGACAGACAAAATTAGAAAGAAAATCCAGAAAATCACATTGTAAGATTTTTTATGAATTTATTTGCAAATTATGGTGGAAAATAAGTATTTGGTCACCTACAAACAAGCAAGATTCCTGGCTCTCACAGACCTGTAACTTCTTCTTTAAGAGGCTCCTCTGTCCTCCACTCATTACCTGTATTAATGGCACCTGTTTGAACTTGTTATCAGTATAAAGGACACCTGTCCACAACCTCAAACAGTCACACTCCAAACTCCACTATGGCCAAGACCAAAGAGCTGTCAAAGGACACCAGAAACAAAATTGTAGACCTGCACCAGGCTGGGAAGACTGAATCTGCAATAGGTAAGCAGCTTGGTTTCAAGAAATCAACTGTGTGAGCAATTATTAGGAAATGGAAGACATACAAGACCACTGATAATCTCCATCGATCTGGGGCTCCACACAAGATCTCACCCCGTGGGGTCAAAATGATCACAAGAACGGTTCACAAAAATCCCAGAACCACACGGGGTGACCTAGTGAATGACCTGCAGAGAGCTGGGACCAAAGTAACAAAGCCTACCATCAGTAACACACTACGCCACCAGGGACTCAAATCCTGCAGTGCCAGACGTGTCCCCCTGCTTAAGCCAGTACATGTCCAGGCCCGTCTGAAGTTTGCTAGAGAGCATTTGGATGATCCAGAAGAAGATTGGGAGAATGTCATATGGTCAGATGAAACCAAAATAGAACTTTTTGGTAAAAACTCAACTCGTCATGTTTGGAGGACAAAGAATGCTGAGTTGCATCCAAAGAACACCATACCTACTGTGAAGCATGGGGGTGGAAACATCATGCTTTGGGGCTATTTTTCTGCAAAGGGACCAGGATGACTGATCCATGTAAAGGAAAGAATGAATGGGGCCATGTATCGTGAGATTTTGAGTGAAAACCTCCTTCCATCAGCAAGGGCATTGAAGATGAAACGTGGCTGGGTCTTTCAGCATGACAATGATCCCAAACACACCGCCCGGGCAACGAAGGAGTGGCTTCGTAAGAAACATATCAAGGTCCTGGAGTGGCCTAGCCAGTCTCCAGATCTCAACCCCATAGAAAATCTTTGGAGGGAGTTGAACATTGCACTCCAAGATCTCTTAACTCAGAAAATCTCTGCAGCGCTCTGCTCTACACACACACACACACACACACACACACACACACACACACACACACACACACACACACACACACACACACACACACACACACACACACACACACACACACACACACACACACACACACAGTGTGGCATCTATAAGTTGTTAGCCTTTAGCATCCTGGCTCCAGGAAAAGGCCATGCTGTGCTGCTGTCAAGCCCAGTGTTGGCCGTCAGTTTCTGGGCTTAGAGCTGCTGATACGCCTGCCTTCTTGGGGCTACTCTCTCTCTCTCTCTCTCTCTGACAGTCTGCTTGGTGTGCAGTTCATTCTAAGAGGCTTGTCACACAGACACACAGATGCCTGCTGGAAAGATCAAGTAGTGGCCTCCCTGTCCTGCATGCCAAGTTTGATACTCACACACACTCACCCACAGACACACACACACAGCTGTACTTGCATCCTCTCTGCAGTGTTCTGTTTGTAGACCCTCTGCCAGCAGACATTGTTTTTAAAGTTTTTTTAGCGTTTCCCTTCACCCTGCTTCAGTGTGTGTGTGTGTGTGTGTGGGTGTATTCTCAGATGCTCTTAGGCAGTATTGTTAGGTAAACATACCCCACAGCTCTCTCTGTGTGCCTGTCTGTCAGCCAGTCTGTTTTAGAATAAAGTATTTACACAACTGTTGGTCAATCTAGTTTACAGAGCTCTTCACAAAATAATGGTAGACCCAGACACATCTAAAACCCAGACGTGTTCACACAAATAGCAAGCGAACAAACAGCTTCCATGCTGACGCCTGGCTGATCCGGTGATATGATCCGGTTGGATGTGACTTTTACGGCATGGCAGTTTGTGTGTGTGTGTGTGTGTGTGTGTGTGTGTGTGTGTGTGTGTGTGTGTGTGTGTGTGTGTGTGTGTGTGTGTGTGTGGCGGCATAACTCCTGTCTGCCATATGGCTAATCCATCTGCCCTCCTTCAGCCTGGACAGAACCACCAAGGAAGGCAGCCAAGAGGAACCAGAACCAGGGAGCCAGGCAGTAGGAAGGCAGCCAAGAGGAACCAGAACCAGGGAGCCAGGCAATAGGAAGGCAGCCAAGAGGAACCAGAACCAGGGAGCCAGGCAGTAGGAAGGCAGCCAAGAGGAACCAGAACCAGGGAGCCAGGCAGTAGGAAGGCAGCCAAGAGGAACCAGAACCACTAAGCCAGGCAATAGGAAGGCAGCCAAGAGGAACCAGAACCAGGGAGCCAGGCAATTGGAAGGCAGCCAAGAGGAACCAGGACCAGGGAGCCAGGCAGTAGGAAGGCAGCCAAGAGGAGCCAGAAGCAGGGAGCCAGGCAGCAGGAAGGGAGCCAAGAGGAGCCAGAACCAGGGAGCCAGCCAGTAGGAAGGGAGCCAAGAGGGACCAGAGCCAGGCAGCAGGAAGGGAGCCAAGCGGAACCAGAACCAAGGAGCCAGGCAGCAGGAAGGGAGCCAAGAGGAACCAGGCAGCAGGAAGGGAGCCAAGAAGCTGACTAACATGGCTCTATGTGGGCAGGATGTTGGAACTGGGATTCTGGGATCGGTTCTCTGCAAGATGCTGCTGCTGTAGCAAAATCTGTGTGTTTGTTTGTGTGTGTGTAGGAGGGAGTTTATGCTGAGTTGTCTTTGTACAGAACACCATATGTCTGTGTTGTGCCACCCCCTGCCCTGCCCCCACCTGCACCACCCTGCACTGCCTGTCTCAATAAAATATGGATGTTATTATAGGGAATGTGAATTAAAGCTTCCATGTTTGGGCACTCCTCTCCTTTGCATAGAAATATGATTAACAGAATGTATAGACATGGTTGTTTCTCCCTTGTGATACTTCATGGGTGCACCGTAATGGTGTCTGTCTGGATTGTGTACATCTTTGGGCTGTTAGTATTCAGAGCACATAGAAAGGTTGTGGTGATCAGCATCACAGAATGTAACATTCCAAAAACAGCCCTTCCTGGATGGTGGATTGGCTAGTTTACAAAGAACCAGTCGTCTCAATGGGGATGCTCAGTGGATTCACTCTCTGTACCCAGGACTTCCCAGACTACCCAGTCCCTCAGGCTGTGCTGGGGCCAGGGCTGGTTGGGGAGGTGTGGGGGATGGTGCTGGATGGAGATGTGGTGGTGAGGGTGGAGGGTGTGAAGACAGAGGGGGGTGAAGCTGATAGCCTATGAATGTGCAGGCTTGGAGGGTAGTGGTGGTGAGGGGGTTGAGGACTAGGGGGATCCTTTGTGGCCTTTATCCAACCCCTTTCATGCACTCTAATGCAACAAACACACACACACACACACACACACACACACACACACAGGGCAAATCCTTGGAACTCCTAAACCTGAATGAAAGGAGTGCTGCCCCCCCCCCCCCCCCCACCCCACTCTATATTAATTCATCCGAGATACGGTCTCCCCCAGCAACCCAGGCCACGCCCTGTTCTTTTGTCCGAGGACATCTGAGCCCATCTGTGTGAGACCCTAATCCTACTCACGACACACACCCCGTGGCTGCCTGCCTGTGTGTGTGTATGTGTGTGTTTGTAGGAAGTTGTCCCCCCAAACTGCTATCCTACCTTACCAAAAAGGGATTCATCAGGAAACAAAGACAATTGGACAAGAGAACATTATACGGGATTCATTTGAGATTACTGTTTCTTAACAAAGTCCAAACATTAACCAGCATATTCATGTGTACAAAACATTATTCTACATAGCTCACATATTCTGAAATGAAACCGCATATTAATACACTGCTCAAAAAAATAAAGGGAACACTAAAATAACACATCCTCGATCTGAATGAATGAAATATTCTTATTAAATACTTTTTTCTTTACATAGTTGAATGTGCTGACAACAAAATCACACAAAACTATCAATGGAAATCAAATTTATCAACCCATGGAGGTCTGGATTTGGAGTCACACTCAAAATTAAAGTGGGAAACCACACTACAGGCTGATCCAACTTTGATGTAATGTCCTTAAAACAAGTCAAAATGAGGCTCAGTAGTGTGTGTGGCCTCCATGTGCCTGTATGACCTCCCTACAACGCCTGGGCATGCTCCTGATGAGGTGGCGGATGGTCTCCTGAGGGATCTCCTCCCAGACCTGGACTAAAGCATCCACCAACCCCTGGACAGTCTGTTGTGCTACGTGGCGTTGGTGGATGGAGCGGACATGATGTCCCAGATGTGCTCAATTGGATTCAGGTCTGGGGAACGGGCGGGCCAGTCCATAGCATCAATGCCTTCCTCTTCCAGGAACTGCTGACACACTCCAGCCACATGAGGTCTAGCATTGTCTTGCATTAGGAGGAACCCAGGGCCAACCGCACCAGCATATGGTCTCACAAGGGGTCTGAGGATCTCATCTCGGTACCTAATGGCAGTCAGGCTACCTCTGGCGAGCACATGGAGGGCTGTGTGGCCCCCCAAAGAAATGCCACCCCACACCATGACTGACCCACCACCAAACCGGTCATGCTGGAGGATGTTGCAGGCAGCAGAACGTTCTCCACGGCGTCTCCAGACTCTGTCACGTCTGTCACATGTGCTCAGTGTGAACCTGCTTTCATCTGTGAAGAGCACAGGGCGCCAGTGGCGAATTTGCCAATGTTGGCCGTTTGAGCAGACACATGCACATTTGTGGCCTGCTGGAGGTCATTTTGCAGGGCTCTGGCAGTGCTCCTCCTGCTCCTCCTTGCACAAAGGCGGAAAGGCGGAGGTGGCGGTCCTGCTGCTGGGTTGTTGCCCTCCTACATGTCTCCTGATGTACTGGCCTGTCTCCTGGTAGTGCCTCCATGCTCTGGACACTATGCTGACAGACACAGCATACCTTGTGTTGTTTAAGTGTTCCCTTTATTTTTTTGAGCAGTGTATATACACATGTATCATGAAACAGAATAATAAAGAACAGACATGATACAGATTAATCTGTCAGTTCTGTTCTGTATAGAAATCTACCATCACATTGACATGAACTGCAGCATTTAGGTTTGCGATCCACCACTAATCACATTGGCAACATGAAAGAGTGAGATTAAACAGAGTACTGGTTGGTGTGAAGATTGTCTGTGGTGGGATGATGAGAGATGGTGTCTGTCCTTAGGGGGTTTTGTGACACACATCAAAGACTGTAACACAATGGAGAGAGCTCACTCATCAAAGACTGTATATGACGATAGAGTTAGCTCACTGCCTGGTTGTTTCTGCCTGCACTGATGTGGAGGACGCTGTTCTCTATGGACAAATGCTGAGTTGGTTTAGGCCTCCCTGCGTGTGAGTGCTCCCAAGAGGTCTGGAGCTTTATGGCAGACCTTCAGAGCATGGTTGCTGGTTCAAGCCCATTTAAATAGTACTGGTGTAGTTTGTTCATACTGTTATTACAGTGTTCTATTCAGGCCCAGTCCCTAAAGGAAACACCATGTTATCAGTGGCAGGAACTAACTCCCTCAGGTTGGAAGAAACCTACTCTCAACTCGTCATTGTCTTTGCTACCAGAATGTTAACTATAGTCTTGTCTCTGCTCTTCATGCTGCTTCAGTCCTTACCAGAACAATATGTCTGTCTTGGTTCAGAGTGTAGCCAGGGTTACCAGAATAATATGTCTGTCTTGGTTCAGAGTGTAGCCAGGGTTACCAGAACAATATGTCTGTCTTGGTTCAGAGTGTAGCCAGGGTTACCAGAACAATATGTATGTCTTGGTTCAGAAGAGTGTAGCCAGGGTTACCAGAACAATATGTCTGTCTTGGTTCAGAGTGTAGTCAGGGTTACCAGAACAATATGTCTGTCTTGGTTCAGAAGAGTGTAGCCAGGGTTACCAGAACAATATGTCTGTCTTGGTTCAGAGTGTAGCCAGTGTAACCAGAACAATATGTCTGTCTTGGTTCAGAGTGTAGTCAGGGTTACCAGAACAATATGTCTGTCTTGGTTCAGAAGAGTGTAGCCAGGGTTACCAGAACAATATGTCTGTCTTGGTTCAGAGTGTAGTCAGGGTTACCAGAACAATATGTCTGTCTTGGTTCAGAAGAGTGTAGCCAGGGTTACCAGAACAATATGTCTGTCTTGGTTCAGGGTGTAGCCAGGGTAACCAGAACAATATGTCTGTATTGGTTCAGAGTGTAGCCAGGGTTACCAGAACAATATGTCTGTCTTGGTTCAGTGTGTAGCCAGGGTAACCAGAACAATATGTCTGTCTTGGTTCAGAGTGTAGCCAGTGTAACCAGAACAATATGTCTGTCTTGGTTCAGAGTGTAGCCAGTGTAACCAGAACAATATGTCTGTCTTGGTTCAGGGTGTAGCCAGTGTAACCAGAACAATATGTCTCTCTTGGTTCAGAGTGTAGCCAGTGTAACCAAAACAATATGTCTGTCTTGGTTCAGGGTGTAGCCAGGGTAACCAGAACAATATTTCTGTCTTGGTTCAGAGTGTAGCCAGGGAACAGTTCTTAGTGGACCATGGTGTCAAAAATCCTTTGGTCTCCTCAGCCTTCGGTGACAGCTAGCCTCTCAGCGGGTTGCTAACGCTCGCGGTCCACTCTGTCTGTCGCGTCTGTCACTCCAATGTGACAGCGGACTTCCTGGGGTCAGACAAGGCTCTGTGTGTGTGTGTGTATCTCAGTCAGTCAGTCAGAGATGAGGCGAGGCAGCATGTTGTCATCACCATCTCTGAATCAAACAATAATAACAAACTGACCTGGTGAGAAAAACTGAAAATTAAAAAGTGCTGTCAGGTTTTTCTAGGCACTATATTTCCATGTACTGTGTCACTATTGTCGCTGTGTAAATATGTCACTGACTGTGTAAATAGGATGGGCCAGCAACCAACACTGCTCCCTGGAATATGTACAAATCATAGACTATTAGCCCGTAAAGGATTTTTAAAATAAATGCTTTAAAATGCACTTTCTATTCCCGAAGGCCACAAAATGTCTCATTTCCATCCGTCTTTCAATTAGCAACTCATTGGGCGAGTTACAGGGACCTATCCAGCCCTACTTATCAGTGCAGATCAAGGCGAGGATACTGTTGGTGAACAGAACTTACAGCCCATTAATCACTACTCTGACTGATCAATAAAGTGCCAAAGTGGAGCAATAACCAGCTGACACAGCACTAACCCTTAGGACCGGAAACAACCCATTACCCTGCTGCTTGTAATCCAATCTGACTGGCAGATAAACCCAGCTCCACCTCAACCAGCCCTCTCTCTCAGGTTCACCCGGTTCAAATCACAGCACGCCAGGCGAGCCGGCTAAATGACTCCAACTAATACATTCACTCAGATTCACTGCAAACAGGTGACTAATTTTAGTGTGGCCTTTCTCTGGCCCTGTTAATCATGTTAAGTACTTAGTAATGGTAAATACATCTCTGGTGGTACTGTGACACCAGTATTAGTCGTCGTTGGCCGTGGTGAGGAACACAGTTTAATTAGATACAAATGTTATTGAGAAAAGGGTCTGGTGAACAAAGACATTTCCCATAGAGATAAGAACATTAGACTGTACATGCAGTACTGCAACAGAGAGAGCATGTTGGATACATTTCCCATAGAGATAAGAACATTAGACTGTACATGCAGTACTGCAACAGAGAGAGCATGTCGGATACATTTCCCATAGAGATAAGAACAGTAGACTGTACATGCAGTACTGCAACAGAGAGAGCATGTCGGATACATTTCCCATAGAGATAAGAACAGTAGACTGTACATGCAGTACTGCAACAGAGAGAGCATGTCAGATACATTTCCCATAGAGATAAGAACATTAGACTGTACATGCAGTACTGCAACAGAGAGAGCATGTCAGATACGTTTCCCATAGAGATAAGAACAGTAGACTGTACATGCAGTACTGCAACAGAGAGAGCATGTCGGATACATTTCCCATAGAGATAAGAACAGTAGACTGTACATGCAGTACTGCAACAGAGAGCATGTCAGATACATTTCCCATAGAGATAAGAACAGTAGACTGTACATGCAGTACTGCAACAGAGAGCATGTCAGATACATTTCCCATAGAGATAAGAACATGAGACTGTACATGCAGTACTGCAACAGAGAGCATGTCGGATACATTTCCCATAGAGATAAGAACAGTAGACTGTACATGCAGTACTGCAACAGAGAGCATGTCAGATACATTTCCCATAGAGATAAGAACAGTAGACTGTACATGCAGTACTGCAACAGAGAGAGCATTTCAGATACATTTCCCATAGAGATAACAGTAGACTGTACATGCAGTACTGCAACAGAGAGAGCATGTCAGATACATTTCCCATAGAGATAAGAACAGTAGACTGTACATGCAGTACTGCAACAGAGAGAGCATGTCAGATACATTTCCCATAGAGATAAGAACAGTAGACTGTACATGCAGTACTGCAACAGAGAGAGCATGTCAGATACATTTCCCATAGAGATAAGAACAGTAGACTGTACATGCAGTACTGCAACAGAGAGAGCATGTCAGATACATTTCCCATAGAGATAAGAACAGTAGACTGTACATGCAGTACTGCAACAGAGAGAGCATGTCAGATACATTTCCCATAGAGATAAGAACAGTAGACTGTACATGCAGTACTGCAACAGAGAGAGCATGTCAGATACGTTACGGCTGATAAAGGCTATTTAAGATTAAGTCAACACACCAGTCAGAGGACAGTCTGGTCAGAACTAGTGTTTAGGGATAGAAGGCAACATAAATCACAGAATCCTTTCTCTAGATTATAGATTCATAAGAGGCCCAGTGCATTCAGTCAGTGTTCTACCATTTTAGAACCAGCACAGCCAATGGAATGTGATGTTACAGTGTAGTGAACCCCCCCTCCCCTTCATGTGAAATCAATGACAGTTTAACTTTTTATTTAACTAGGCAAGTCAGTTAAGAATACATTCTTATTTACAATGACGGCCTACCCCGGCCAATGCTGGGCCAATTGTGCACCGCCCTATGGGACTCCCAATCATGGAGATACAGCCTGGAATCGAACCAGGATCTGTAGTGACACCTCTAGCACCTCTGCGCCACTCAGGAGCGGATGAATGAAGTGGAAACAAGAGTAGCTCTACGTTTGCTTACACAGCTCAGTGGAGACATACAATTTGACAAAAAGGACAGGCGACAGATGGCAGTGTTCCAGAGCTAAAATAAGATGTTCATTTTGACGTTCTTTTGGTCTCAGTAGCAGACAGAGAAGTATGTGTTCTGGTTCAATCATATCTCCCAGGCACCTTAACAAAGGAGACAGGTCAACAACTACCTTCATGATATGTTCTGATGTAAAAAGGGCTTTATACATTTGATTGATGTAAGGTGGCATCAAAATATGTGAATTAGATACAAAATGATCTAATTTCTGTGTACATATAAAAAGTCATGGCCTTAGAGCCACTGCTGTACTGTTGATGGGTAAATAGGATGAGTCATTATTCACATGTCATCTCACATGTTACAGCATATTAGATTTACATTTCTTCACAGACCAACAATATGAACACACATTAAAACAACAGGCACAACAAAGACATCACAGTCAGTTAGTGTCACTCCCTTTTACCTCACGACGTCAAGTTACTTCACAGTTAGAGTACAGTTTAGTTCATTTTGAAATATTAGTGAACAATATACAGTGTAGAAATGCTATGATGTTTCAAGCAGATTTACATTAAGAAGAGATGTACAAATCGGTGTGATTAGAAAATATTGTTTTCAATCAAAATATAACAGTGAATTCAGACTTCATTATGGGGCATCTCTGGTGTCCTTTCACCAGATGTGGAGCCTGCATACTAAACTGTGTCTAACAGTGCAGTGCTTGGTTGAGTGACACACAGTTGTATTTCTAGTGCCGACTGACCAGTCATATCCTTCACTGACAGTACACACCCTTTACAGGAGACAGGACAGCTAAATGGAACCAGGACTCTGTGTTCTTGCAGCAGCCCTCCCTCAGAGGCCTTGTGTTAGAACAGGGATGTCTATCTCTATGCCAGACATGCGTGAGCGAGTGGAGTAGCGGTGGCCTATGTAGCTGGGGGCGTAGCCCACCTGAGAGGGTGCATAACTCTGAGACGGGGCATAGCTGTAAGCCTGGTTCTGCCCCACCTCTGACCCATACCCATCCGGGGCTGACATCTGGGACATATAGACCTGCTGAGGCTGCTGGGCCAGTGGGGCTACGCTCTGAGGGTAGCCCTGGGAGGGAGCGTAGGGCTGGGCATCCATCACAGTGGGGACGTACCCCTGTGGAGGGAAGGTCTGAGGGGGTCCGTAGACAGGGGAGGGGGGGTACCCGTTGGCCGTGAGGGGCTGGGTGGAGAGGGAGTTAGGGAGTGTGGGGAGAGGCAGCCAGAAGGGAGAGGGTAGCTTCTTACACATGCAGTACCACATGAACATCAGCAGGGCGGCGAGCATGAGGCCGCCGGAACAGCCGATGGCCACGTAGACCGCGAACCCGTCTGAGAAGATGCGGTCGTACTTGATGTTCATCTCTTTGGTCCGGAAGAGGAACCACACGGAGGGCGCCAGGGCGATAGCACCGCCCAGGAACAGGAACATCCCGGCCACTAGGTGGCAGCCTGCGCTGTTGACCAGACAACGGGTACTCTTGATGTCTGTCTCAGCCTTATCAGAGCAGCAGCAGGTCTTAGACATGCCTGCCATACACAGCACCAGGGCCAGGGAGCCAAACAGTAGCCCAGTCGGCAGGCAGAACTGGAGCAGTCTCAGGTCCAACTGGTCCACTTTAGAATACCACTGTGGGGAGAAGGAATAAATGAGAAATTATTTATGCAAATCTCAAATGGCACCCTGTTTCCTGTATAGTGCACTACTTTAGAGCCCTATGTGGCAGCGCACCATATGGGGGGAATATGGGATGCTGTATGCACTTATGATTGTGCGATCATCAGACCTGTACCTCTGAGTCGTAGTAGTAGCAGCCAGAGTAACCATCTTGTTTCACACACTTGGCCCACAGGCCATCATAGACACTGATGTTCTTAGCGTTTTTGTTGAAGGTGACAAGCCGTGTCACTCGCCACTGTGGGATCAGCGCCGCCACAGCGATGCCGCCCACGGAGATGAAGGCGATGATGAAGGAGAAGGCATTGGTGGCATGGATGTCCCGGCACGACATAGCCGCAGACAGGAGGTGATGTCAACAGGACTTCCTGTTCTTTTGGATAAAGAGAACGAGGGAAAACGAGGGAGATCAGTACTCAGTCAGATGAACTGATCATCCAGATTTAGACGCCTGTTGAGCTCCGATTATAAATATGTGACAGAGGTGACATAGCATGTCCTATTCTGCATGGCAGGGAGAACTTTCTGCTTGACAACAATCCACAGCATTACACTGTACTCTTGAAAAGAGCATCAA